>NW_005369409.1:1274957-1291234 GCF_000412655.1 Myotis brandtii | reverse complement strand
GAGCAAACAGCTATGGCTGATCCTCAGTTCTACCCTAAGAGGCCCCAGGTCTCAGTGTTTCAGTAATTGCTGCAAGCCAAGCACCTCTGAGAGAAAGCTGCCCTCGAGTTCAGCCCGATGCCAGACAGTCCAGTTTCTCCCTGTGTGAGTATGGGTCCCCAGAGACTCGCCCGGAACTGGAGTTCAGAGCAGTTGGGAGCTTGAGACTCCTTCCGGATTGAAAAAGACAACCGCGTCCTCAGTTTCCAGCCCTTTCCACGTGCTCCTCCGTACCTCTGCACTTTACTTCCGCACCTCCTCTGAGTCTCAGTGTGCTTTTCGCTTTCCTTCTCATTGTAGAATTTCCACTCAGCCAGCCTTCCTGTGGTTCTGGATGATGTCTGTTTTGTCTTTTAGTTGTATTTTTGAAGTGGTTGTGCGAGGCAGCAATTTCCTGTATTTACTTATGCCGCCATCTTGGTTTCCCTGTAAAAAACGTTTTAACAAAAATTTTGTAACTTAATTTTTACAATATTCTGTTATACATAATCTACACATATAAAGAGGTAATATGGTAATTGCTGTTGGTGTCCCAGTAACGACCAATTTGCATATTGATGCACATGCAGCGGGGGCTAGGTGGCTGGAGCCAAGTTCCTGGGGGTCAGATGACAGTGCCTGATAGGATCCTGGCCTGCAAAGAAGGAAGAGGAAGCGGCCACAGGGAGCTCTTCCAATCCCCCTCCATGGACACCCTACCCCAGCCCCCACATCCCCGGGGGAATGGACGGACACCTTACCCCAGCCCCCGCACTCCCGGGGGGACGGGGAGGCTGATCGTACAGGGAGAAGACCCAGCCTCGGGGGTAGCTGCCGCCCGCACCTCCAACTCCTGATCTTTTCCCCCGCCACCCCCGCCAGGGGCACCCACAATAATAGCACGCTGGTGACCACCCATCAGCACCCCTGAGGCACCCGGGGCCCACGGCCCACCACTTCTGGGCCCCCCACTGGGGCCAGCAGGCCTCTTCTCCATACAACTCCAGACCCAGGTGGAGGCAGGCCTGAGCGTACCCCCAGGGTCAGACCCTTCCCCCCGCCCAGACAGTAGCAGTGCTGTCTCTGCAGCTGAAGCACACTGAACCTCACTGGGGGTGTGGCTAAACCCACCCTCCTAGCCCGCCTGGCTCTGCTCTGGCCCGGCCCCCACCCCACTCCAGGAGATTGGAGCTCTGCCCTGAGCAGGTACAGCTGAGAAACATCCACGTACAATTTAAAGAATGGCACCAAGCGGGAAGGTTTGACAGTTACTCCCTTTGGCCTACTGGCTCACAGGGTGAAATTTCCAAGCCTAGAGGGGAAACCCAAGAAGATCAGAGATTGCCAAAACCCCTCAATAGCAATCTCATAGGGTGATGTTTTCACTCCAGAAAAAGTAGGTCCTTTGTCCCAGCTCAATGTAGTATTGCAGGGACCCCCCCCCCCCCCCCCCCCAACTCTGTGCCACCAACCAGCGCCTTCAGGGACAACCACCGCTACAGGGCTGCTGGCCAGAGCCTGCCAATCCCAGGCCTGTGGAACCCTCTGCAAAGCTTCCATAGCTACAGTCCCAGGAAACAATCATACCCTCCTCCCCTAATCAGCACCTGCTACCTGCAAGGGTACCCACGATCAAGCAGGCCAGTGGGGGGGCAGTTGGGGCAACCAGGTTGGCAGAGGGGGCAGTTGTGGGAGAGCAGTCTGGCAGGGGGTCCAGTTGGGGTCAAGCTGGCTGGCAAGGGGGTGGGCAGCAGTTGGGGGCAAGCAGGCTGGCAGGCAGAGTGGTTAGGGGCAATCAGGCAGGCAGGCAGGTGAGCGGTTAGGAGCCAGCAGTCCTGGATTGCGAGACAGTTGTCTGACTGTCGGTTTAGGCCCAATCCCACAGGCATCTCTATACTAATAAAAGGGTAATATGCTAATTAGGAATCTGTGAGATTGGGCCTAAACCGGCAGTCGGACATCCCCCAAGGGGTCCCAGATTGGTGAGGGTGCAGGCCAGGCTGAGGGACACCCCCCATGCACGAATTTTGTGCACCAGGCCACTAGTTATTAATAACGAACTACATTTGCTAAGGACTGATTACTATAACCGTGTTGCATTCATTTCCTTTATGCGCCTCCCACGCAGGCACACCATTTCTCTCCACTAATACTAGCAGCGAATATTTTAGCAAGCAATTGCCATGTCATTAGTCTTGTACTGACTTTTTGGTATGCCACAACAGGAAATATTTTGCTTTTGGAGAATAAGAAAAATAAGTTTATTTGCATTATGCTTATTAACTTGTGCAGTTATTCAGTGTCTGTTAAGTTAATGTTAAGAAAAAATATTAATTTTTATTAAAATGTTCTATTATTTTATGTTAACAATTACTCATTTATTTTAGCCCTTTGTATTCGGCATGTCTCTATCAAAATAAACCTACGTTTAGCCCTAACTGGTTTGGCTCAGTGGGTAGAGCATCAGCTGTGGACTCAAGTGACCCAGGTTCGATTCCAGTCAAGGGCATGTACCTTGGTTGCGGGCACATCCCCAGTGCAGGAGGCAGCTGATCGATGTTTCTCTCTCATCGATGTTTCTAACTCTCTATCCCTCTCCCTTCCTCTCTGTAAAAAGTCAATAAAATGTAATTAAAAAAAAATAAACCTACATTTCTATGAAAATTGAAGCTTTTGGTTTTTTTGTGGCCCACATAAACTTAAACCTTGTTTATTTGGCTCGTGTTAGCCTTTGAGTTTGACATGCTTGCTCTACATTCTCAACACTTGTTATTTCTTGTTCTTTTGATAAAACCCATTCTAACAGGTATGAGGTGATAGCCCATCATAATTTTAATTTGTATTTCCCAATGATTAGTGATGTTGAACATCTTTTCATGTGTCTGTTGGCTATCTTCATGTCTTCTTTGAAAAAAATATCTATTTATGTTTTTAATTTTTAATTTTTTTAATTTTTTAATCTTTATTGTTGAGTGTATTAAAGATGCGATCCTTTTTTCCCCCCACCATTGCCCCTTCCACCTGGTTCCCACCCTGTCCCAGGTCTTCACCACCCTATTGTCTGTGTCCATAGGTAATGCATACATGCATATAAGATCTCTGGTTAACCTCTCCCCACTCCCCTTCCTTCCTTCCCTCTGAGATTCCATGTCAATCTGTTTCATGTATATGCCTCTGGTTCTATTTTATTCATCAGTTTATTTTGTTCATTAGATTCCTTGTTCATTTATTTTGCTTTTCAGATTCAATTGTTGATAGACATATTTATTGCCATTTTATTGTTAATATATTTTATTTCTTCTTCTTCTCCTTCTCCTTCTCCTTCTTCTTCTTCCTCTTCTTCTTCTTCTTTATTCCTGTTCATCCTCCTCCTCCTCTTCTTAAAGCATACTCTTCAACATTTCATGTAAAATGGGTTAGTGGTGATGAACTCCTTTAGCTTTTTTTTGGTCAGTGAAGTTCTTTATCTGACCTTCAATTTTAAATTATAGCTTTGCTGGGTAGAGTAATCTTGGTTGTGGGTCCTTGCTATTCATCAGTTTGAATATTTTTTTAAAAAAAAATCTTTATTGTTGAAAGTATTATATATTGTCTCCCTTTCCCCCATTGACCTCTTTCAGCCCGCCCCTGCCCTCCACCCCAGGCCCTCACCACCCTATTGTCTGTGTCCATGGGTCATTCATATACTGGTATGCATACAAGTTCTTTGGTTTATCTCTTTCCACCCGCCGACCCACTCTCCCACGCCTTCCCTCTGAGGTTCAACAGTTTGCTCCATGTTTCTGTCTCTGGATCTATTATGTTCATAAGTTTATTTTGTTCTTGCCACTCCCTTATGGCCTGCATAATTTTTGTTAAGAAATCAGCTGAGAGTTGTATGGGTGCTCCCTTGTAGGTAACTAACTGTTTTCCTCTTGCTGCTTTTAAGATTCTCTCTTTGTCTTTAACCCTTGGCATTTTAATTATGATGTGTCTATTTAGATCATAACCAGACTGCTGTTATTTTTACTATTGAGTTGTATGAGTTCTTTATATATATTTATATTTGCTCCTTATCAGATATATAACATGGAAATATTTTTTATTATCCGTAGGTTTGCCTTTTTCATGTTGTTTATTGTTTTCTTTGATGAGCAGAAACTATTTCATTAGAAATAGCCCCACTTCTTTATTTTTGCTTTTGTTGCATTTGATTTTGGTGTCAAATACAAAAACCCATCACCAAGGCGAATGTGAAGAATATTTCCACCTGTTTCTTCTAGGAGTTTTATGGTTTCCGGTCATATGTTAAAGTCTTTAATCCTTTTTAAGTATATTTTTGGTTATGGTTTAAGATAGTGGTCCAATTTCATTCTGTACATATGACAGTCCAGTTTTCCCAATACCATTTATTGAAGAAACTGTCTTTTTCCCCATTGTATATTCTTGATTCCTTTGACATATATTAATTGGCCAAATATACATGGGTTTTTTAATCTACTGTCATATCTGATTCATTAATCTCTTTCAGTTTTATGTCAATACCATACCGTTTTGTAATATAGTTTGAAATCAAGAAACATGATGCCTCCACCTTTGCCCTTCTTTCTTAAGATTGCTTTAGCTATTGTGGTCTTTTTGGATTTGTACAAATTTTAGAATTGTTTGTTCTATTTTTGTGAATATTGCCATTGAAATTTTGGTAGGTAGTGCATTGAATATGTAGAATGTTTTTGGTAGTGTGGATATTTTAGCAATATTAATTCTTCCAATCCTTGAGCATGAACTATCTTTCTTTTTTCTTTTTTATTATTTTCAATTACAGTTTACATTCAATGCTATTTTGTATTAATGTCAGGTGTACATAAAATAGTGGTTATACAAGCAAGAAAGTGTACATAAAACAGCCTGCAACTCATTTTCTTCAAGGTGTTACTTAAGTGTCTGAATTAAGAGCACAAGCTCATTGGTTACTGGAAATGTTGGGGGGGGGGCAATTTGTAAAGTATATGAAATATCTTTCTTTTAAATTGTGTCTTCATCAATTTGATTCATCAATGTCTTATATTTTTCATTTTTAATGAATTTGGTTAAATTTATTTTTAGATATTTTATTATTCTAATGCAATTGTAAGTAGAAATTTTTTCTTGCTTTCTCTTTCTGATAGTATATTATTATTATTTAGAAATACAACTGATTTTTGTGTATTGATTATGTGTTCTGCTATTCTTGGTATGTGGTAGTTCCATTCTCATTTATCCTTACATATTTTTAGTTTCTCCTTTGATTTCTTCTTTGATTCATTTGTGTCAGTAGGTTAGTGTTTAATCTCCACATATAGGTAAATTTTTCATTGTAATCTTATAATTAATTTCTGGTTTCATACCATTGTGATTGGAAAAGATGCTTGATATAAATCTGATCTATCCTGGAGAATGTTCCATGTGTGCTTGAGAAAAACGTGTATTTTGTTGCTTTTGGATGATATGTTTTGTATATGTCCACTAAGTTGTTCTGAATGAGATGTTGTTTTATGCCAATGTTTTCTTTATTCTTTTTTAAAAAAATATATTTTATTGACTTTTTACAGAGAGGAAGGGAGAGGAATAGAGAGTTAGAAACATCAATGAGAGAGAAACATCAATCAGCTGCCTCCTGCACAACCCCTACTGGAGATGTGCCCGCAACCAAGGTACATGCCCTTAACTGGAATCGAACCTGGGACCTTTCAGTCCACAGGCTGATGCTCTATCCACTGAGCCAAACTGGTAGGGCAAGGCCAATGTTTTCTTATTGCTTTTCTGAATAGATGATATACCAATTGAGGAAACTGGGAAATTAAATTTCTCCTCAATTATTTCATGCTGTCTATTTCTCCCTTTAGGTTTGTTAATATAACAAATATGTATCAGAATAGCATACCAACTTTCATCATTAAATTCATTTAAGTTTGACTTGTTAATTCAATAAATATTAGTATGTGAAGATGAAATAAATTTCATTTAAATGGTTTGGTATTCTCTTGATTTGACGTATGCATTTTCTAATGCACTCTGAATATCGAGCCCTTTTAACAGCTGAACACAAACATCAAATTTTATTGGTAGAACCAGAGGCCCGGTGCATGAATTCATGCCCAGGTGGGGTCCCTCTGGGTGGCCTGCAGGGATCAGGCCGAAACCCACAGTCCAATGCTGCCTGTAGCTCCTACCTGCTGCTCCCACTCATCCCGGCCCCACTGTGCCTTCTGTGGGCTCATGTCCAATCAGTCCCGATTGGGAGAGGTTCGTGCTGCTGCAGTAGCACTCACTAGCCATGAGCCCTGCGTCTGGAGCCCTCCCAAGGGGAGTGGCCTGCAGGATCAGGCTGAAACCGGCTCTCTGACATCCCCCAGGGGTCCCAGATTGTGAGATGGTGCAGGCCAGGCTGAAGAACTCCACCAGTGCATGATCAGGCTGGGGAGGGACTGCAGGAGGGCTCCAGGGTATGTCTGGCCCATCTCGCTCAGTCTCTATTGGCTAGACCCCAGCAGCAAGCTAACCTACCAGTTGGAGCATCTGCCCCATGGTAGTCCATGCAGATCATAGCGACTGGTTGATGGGTCGACTGTCTGCCTTCTGGTGGTCAGTACACGTCATAGCGAGTGGTTGAGCAACCTTAGCATATCATTAGCATATTATGCTTTGATTGGTTGTTTGGTTGTTCTGCTGTTTGGTCTATTTGCATATTGCCCTTTTATTATATAGGATATTTTGCTTGGTGCTAAAGTACACAAAGTGTACTTTTGCTAGAGGCATGATTTTTATTTCTTATAAAGCTCTGATATGGAATGTACTTTCACTGATATAAAAATAAAAACAGCAGATAGGAAAGCACAAGGCAACAATAGCAATATTATTTTGCCAACTTTCCCCCGGCTGTAACTAATCTAGTTTTTGTGGCCTAGAAGGATCATTTTATTGTATGCAGTATTCATCTCAAAAATATTTAACTAACTCAAATTCAAATAATAAAACAGACAGGCAAAGAATATGAGAATGGGCAGTTTCTGATCACCTGGATAGGGCCCAATGTTTAAATCTATTTTGTCCAAAGTAGAAATGTCAAATTATTTAAATTAATTGTAATGGCTTTTAGCTATGCAATGAGTAAAAATGTAGAGTTTTGAAATCATGTTTATTGGCCCCGCCCCCTGTCACACACAGAGCCGCAGGGCAATCAGGGGATTGGGGAGCTCCCCCCTATCAGGCACAGAGCAGGGCCTGTGGGGGGGGTGGTTGGGGCGCCGCAGCCTGTCACACACAGAGCCGCAGGGCAATCAGGGGATTGGGGAGCTCCCCCCTATCAGGCACAGAGCAGGGCCTGTGGGGGGGGTGGTTGGGGCGCCGCAGCCTGTCACACACAGAGCCGCAGGGCAATCAGGGGATTGGGGAGCTCCCCCCTATCAGGCACAGAGGAGGGCTGATCAGGGGGTTGGGGTGCCTTCCCCTGTCACGAACAGAGTAGGGCGGATAGGGAGGTTGTGGCCCCGCCCCCTGTCACTCACAGAGCCACAGGGCGATCAGGGGGTTTGGGCGCTGCCCCCTGTCACACACAGAGCCGCAGGGCAATCAGGGGATTGGGGAGCTCCCCCCTATCAGGCACAGAGGAGGGCTGATCAGGGGGTTGGGGTGCCTTCCCCTGTCACGAACAGAGTAGGGCGGATAGGGAGGTTGTGGCCCCGCCCCCTGTCACTCACAGAGCCACAGGGCGATCAGGGGGTTTGGGCGCTGCCCCCTGTCACACACAGAGCCGCAGGGCAATCAGGGGATTGGGGAGCTCCCCCCTATCAGGCACAGAGGAGGGCTGATCAGGGGGTTGGGGTGCCTTCCCCTGTCACGAACAGAGTAGGGCGGATAGGGAGGTTGTGGCCCCGCCCCCTGTCACTCACAGAGCCACAGGGCGATCATGGGGTTTGGGCGCAGCCCCCTGTATCACACAGAGCCGCAGGGCGATCAGGGGGTTTGGGCGCTGCCCCCTGTCACGCTGATCCCGGTGCCGGGAGCCTCGCTGCTCCGCTGATCCCGGTGCTGGGAGGCCTATTACCCTTTTACTATATAGGATAGAGGCCTGGTGCATGGGTAGGGGCTGGCTGGTTTGCCCTGAAGGGTGTCCTGGATCAGGGTGGGGGTCCCCACTGGGGTGCCTGGCCAGTCTGGGTGAGGGGCTGAGGGCTGTTTTCCGGCTGGCGAGTGACTAAAGCTTCCAACCGCTCCTTGTTTTCTTCTCTCTTTTTTTTTTTTTTTTCTGGGCCAGCTTTAGCTCTGAGGCCTCGCTGCTGAAAACATAGATACAATGTTGAGGTCTGAGCCCGGCTGAATGGAAGCCCTTTTCTGGGGTTTTGTTTAGCTTCTTATTTGCAACATAGTATATAGTTGCTTAGAGTTGCAACTGAGAGGCTGGCAAGTTAGGCGGAGAACGTTGGAATCTGCAGCAAGCAAGCCTCGTGCTCGCTTCAGTGCCTGGCTGCCGGCCGCCATCTTGGCTGACAGTTAATTTGCATATACTCACTGATTAGCCAATGAAAAGGGTAGCGGTCGTACGCCAATTACCATGTTTCTCTTTTATTAGTGTAGACAATTACTAAAATACTATCCTATAAAATTTATATGTAATAATTTCATTATTGCTATATAGTTTTAACCAAATTTTTAAGACAAGAAACTTTTTTACTTAAATGTCCAGTTTTATACATAATCACTGATTAAAATAATTATTTTCCTACTTGTTTGTATGCTAAATTTTTCTGTTTTGGAAATTAATAAACTATCACAATAAAATACTCAAAAAGTAACAGAAAAATCCTTCTTTGAGAGTATAATTTATATCTTTTTTTTCTTTTGGATGATCTAATTTTTTCTTTATTGATTAAGGTATTACATATGTGACCTTATCCCCCCATTGCCCCCCTACCTCCCCTCTCATGCCCTCACCCTGTTAGTGTCCATTGGTTATGCTTATATGCATACATACAAGGCCTTTGGTTGATCTCTCCTCCTTTCCCCCACCCTCCCCTGCCTTTCCTCTGAGGTTTGATAGTCTGATCGATGCTTCTCTGTCTCTGGATATGTTTTTGTTCATCAGTTTTACTCTGGCTTTTTCTTGTTATTCTCTTTATAATTCTTTTAGTTGTAGTGGAGGCAAAAAAAGGAGAAAATCAGAGACATCTGTAATACTGTCAATAATCTAAAAAATATTTTTCCATCCCTTTACTTGCAGTATGTGTGTGTCCTTACATCTGAAGCAAGTCTTTTGTAGGCAGCATATATATGGGACTTGTTATTTTATCCATCTAGCTACTCCATGTCTTTTGTTTGAAGAATTTAGGATATTTATGTTTAAAGTAATTATGGATAGGTACAGCATTATTGCCATTTTTCTTTGTTTTTAGCTATTTTATAATTATTTGTTTCTTTTTTCTCTTACTCTCTTCCTTTGTGATTTGATGACTTTCTGTAGTGGCATGCTTATATTCCTTTCTCTTTATTTTTTTGTGTTTTAATTATAGGTTTTTGTTTTGTGGTTACCACAAAGCTTACATTAAACAACTTATATTTAATAGAGTATATTTTAAGTTGATAAGAACTCAAATACAAATGCCTTCAAAAGCTCATTATAAACCCCAACACAGACACAGCAATCCATAATTGGGAGAGAAATCACAATTCTTATAATCTCCCTGTGCATTAACATGTTTTCCTTTTTAGTCTTCAGCTAAAATTATTGACAAATTGATGTTTCTAATTTTTTGGTGATATTCATGCAAACAACCATGTATATGTGAATCCATCCATCAAATACTTTGGGAAATAAATTAATAAATAAGTGTGTAACCTATGGTTTATGGAGAAAATTATGGGCTTCTATCTCTGTGAATGCAAATTTAAAATAACTACCAATGAGCCCTAATCAATTTGGCTCAATGGATAGAGTGTTGGCCTGTGGACTAAAGGGTCCAGGGTTCGATTCTGGTCATGGGCATATGCCCGTGTTTCAGGCTCGATCCCCAGTAGAGGGTGTGCAGGAGGCATCTGATCAATGACTCTCTCTTATCATTGATGTTTATATCTCTCCGTTTCCCTTCCTTTCTGAAGTCAATCAAAAATATATTTAAAAAAATAACTACCAATGAAAGACTGTTTTATCCCCTTCTATCCATTTTCCTGTTTCCTCCTATGTAACTAACAGGCTCACATCCAGCAATACTTGTGTTTGTGCTCTGGAAGGATGAAAAAAATAATTTAATTAATGGTAACCCTTTAGAAGAAAGTGTATTTGAATGAGAACAACATTCCAGTATTAGAAATCACCCCAAATTGCCTTAAATGGAACTTGCATCAATGTTTCTGCTTTACCTTTTTGCAGAAGCAAAAAATACCTTCTTGGAATGCACAAGCAAACACAATTTTCTTAGAAATGAAATAAGTAAGGAAGCCTCTCTTCTTCATAAAACATATTGGTAGAGCTGTTGCTGTTCAGTAGAGTTAGTTATAATGAATTGTAAAACTGCAAAATGTAAAGTGTGTGTGTGGTTGAGTTCCAAACTCTAATGACAAATGGAGTTGTTCTTACTTATTGGGAGTGTTTGAATTTTATCTTCTTTTCTCTGACCAGCACATTCGTCTTAATTTCAAATATAGAATGAGTCAGCCCTTCATGGCTTGAAAGCAAAAGCAGCATTCTGCTTTAGGAAAATTCCTTCACAGTTGTTAACTTCTCTTTATGTCTCCCTTCTGCCATATTTAAAAGTCATTATAATTCTGATGAAGTTCACTTGATAGCAAAATGTTGCCAGATTCCTTTGAACTCTGGGCATATAGCCCTTGGATGGGTTGAAATGATCCACAGGTGGTATCTTGAGGTAACAAAGTATATAAGTGAGACATCCAGGCAGGTCTCCAAGGATAGGCATCACTTCCTCCATTTGCACTACTGTTGCAGTTGACTTCAAGGTAAAAGGGCTGAGAACATTGTTTAATCCTGACTTGGGAACTACTTCTGAGGCAATTTTAGTAAATTGATTTCAAAATCACCTTTCCTTTCTGCTAACTCTATAGGACTATAGTAGGTGTGATTTGTTGGATGGGGGAATAAAAATGAAGTACATTGTCATATCAGCTATTGTTCTATCTCAGGGTGTAGTCATCTTTTTCTTCATTAGTTCTTCCTTCAAGAAACATGGAGGAAAAGGAAACTAAGGAATAATAGAAACAAAATAAAAACATCACTAAGTTTATAAGGGAGCTTCTATAGACACCAAAGTGGTTGGAAGTGAACAATATCTCAAATACATATTGGAATATATTCCTGGAAATGTAATATCTAATTTGAAGTCCCACAGGCACATTTTAGGAATTTGAGCAAATTCAGGAAAATGCTATCTGAATCATGGGGCCATACTAAACATAGAAAGAAGAGGTGTCTACCTAGATAGACTGATTTGAGGACCACAGCTCCACACTTGCCTTTAAATATCTCCTTCCACTCTCATCTCCTGCCAGGCACAAATCCCTATTATTTAAATTATTCTTCTAGGTAAGACAATAAGAAGCCTGATACCAGGTGAACATGCAGCAAGTATCTGCATAAACGAAACTTCTAGCCCTTTTCTATAAGTCAATTTCTTGTATGAGCTTTTTGCCTAGTTTATCACCTTGCAAGGCTGTCTCCTGGAATAGAGGTTAAAAAATGAGAAGCAGGACAGAAGATAACATGGGTAGGTTGTGAGTCCTGAATTCCAGGGGAGAATATCCATGAATAATGAGGCATCTGATCTAGCGACATGGCCAAAAGGGTATGAACTACCAAAAACACTATTTCATCAAAAGTCAAGAGAGCCCAAATGATAAAGTTGTCAAATTCACTACCTTTGATAGTGATATTATAGGTCAGATACTTTTGTAAAGCTCAAGGTAGAGTCATGCTCAGTCAAAAGTTTTAGGTACTACTTACTTTTTTAGCATTAACTCCTTTTCTTTGCCACTCTGTGTAGACACCAAGCAACCAAAGATCTCATGTTACAGCTGAGAGACTAAATATGCAACAATGACCAAACCATTTATAAAATGGAACTCTGACCCCAAACCTGCAGCAACCTGCCTAAGAAAACAACCCATTATCTACATACAGAAACCAGCCCAAGAAGCCAGCTATTAATGAGTCATACTTGTAGGAAGTCAACATGTTTTCTCCAATAATTCATTCAGGAAAACCAGCGATAACCCCTGCAACAAATGGCCAACAATGACCAGGACTTGATTAATAACTGGTAGCGTCCCTAGATTTTGTCCCCATTTTCAACTTAGGATGAGCAAGAGAAAGTCAAATATGTACCTCTTACTAATCACATAGGATGCTCTACTTCTAAATAGCCCACCCCACGACAATAGCCTCCAATAAGGGCATGCTTGAAACTATTCTTTTTTTTCCCACTATAACGTTATCTTTCCATTCATCTTCCTAATTTTGAGTCTCTGTCAAAACATAGGTGATGGTGGGTGGCTCCCTCCCCATAAAAAAATCTCTGAATAAATATCCTTTTCTTACTGTCATTTATTTGGTCTACATTTATTTCCAGTCTGTGCAATCCAGCAGCCACAGTGAACTTTGCAAAATGCATACACGATCACATCACTGCCATATCTCATCCACATTTAAAATATATCAGTTTGTTCCCATAATTTTTATAGCATAGAGTTACCATATGACCCAGCAACCCCTCTTCAGGTATCTACCCAAAATTTTTAAATCCATTCATTTATAAAGATATATGTATCATATGTTCATTTGCAGCATTATTCACAGTGGCCAAGACATGAAATAATCAGTGTCATTTAATATATGATTGTATAAAGAAGATGTGGTACATATATACAATGGAATACTACTCAGCCATAAGAAAAAATGCAATGTGACAACATGGTTACATCTTGATAATATCATGCTAAACAAATTAAGTCAGATACCATATAATTTCAATCATATGTGAAATATAAAAGTTAAAGCAACAAATAAACTAGTAAATAAAAACTCATAGTCTGATGATTACCAGAGGGAAAGTGGAACACAACAGAGAACCCAGAAATCAACCCAAGCCATTATGCTTAATTAATATTTGACAAAGGAGACAAGAGCATACAATGGAGTCAAGACAGTCTCTTCAATAAACGGTGTTGGGAAAATTGGACAGATACATGCAAAAAATGTAACTAGACCACCAACTTACACCATACACAAAAATAATATCAAAATGGATAAAGGACTTAAATGTAAGATGGGAAACCTGGAGAGTTTTATGCTATGTGAAATATGCCAGTCAGAGAAAGACAAGGATCACATAGTCTCACTAATATGTGGAATGTAATGAACAAAATAAACTGATGAACAACATAAATCCAGAGACATGAAAGCATGATACAGACTGGTGGATCTCAGAGGGAAGGCAGGAGTGGGTGGGAATAGATTAACCAAAGAACTTATATGCATATGTGCATAACCTATGTACACAGGCATTAATGTAATGAAGGCCTTGGGGGCGGGGGCTGGGTGGAGGGTTCAAAGGGAAAAATGGAACATCTGTAATACTTTTAACAATAAAGATAAATTTTAAAAAATAATAATACAAAATTAAATTCTGTTTGGTGTACTCACAACTGTAAACCTACATTCGTCCCATCCTACATAGAAATACTAGTAGTTTTTATATGATGAATTTATATCCAGCAACTTTCCTGAAATCAATTATTACATTTAACAGTTCCTGGTGGAGTCCTTAGGATTTTCAATATATGGAATAATGTCATCTGCAAATAGTGACAGGTTTAGTTCATTCCTTCTAATTCTAATGTTTTCATTTATTTTTCTCTCCTAATTTTTCTGGTTAAAATTTCTAGTGGTTTGAGTGAGGACCCTTGTCTTGTTCCTCATTTTAAAGGAAAAGGTTTTAATATTTCCTCATTGAGTATAATGTTATCTGTGGGCCTGTTGTATATGGCCTATGTAATCCTGGGGTATGCCTCTTCTATAACTATTTTGTCAAGAATTTTTATCATAAACAGATGGAAAATTTTGAAAAATGCTTTTTCTGCATGTATTGATATCCTATATAATAAAAGGCTAAAATGCAAATTGACCAAATGATGGAATGACCAGTCGCTATGATATGCACTGACCACCAGAGGGCAGATGCTCAATGCAGGAGCTTCCCCCTGGTGGTAAGTGCACTCCCACAATGGGAGTGCCACTCAGCCAGAAACTGGTCTCATGGCTGGCGAGCGCAGCAGTGGTGGTAGGAACCTCTCCTGTCTCCAAGGCAGTGCTAAGGATGTCTGACTGATGGCTTAGGCGGGGAGCAGGCCTAAGCCATAAGTGGAACATCCCCCGAGGGCTCCCAGACTGCAAGAGGGTACAGGCTGGGATGAGGGAGCCCCTTGAGTGCACAAATTTTGTGCACTAGGCCTCTAGTAATCATATAATTGTTTTCATTCTATTAATGTTACATATTGCATGCATTGTTTTGCATATTTTGCATTATCCTTGAATCCCAGTGATAAATCCCACTTAATTATCATGAATCATCTCTTAATGTGCTGCAAGATTTGGTTTCCTAGCATTTTATTTTACTTTCTTTCTCTTCTTTCAATTACAATTGGCATTCAATATTATTTTATACTAGAGGCCTGGTGCATGAAATTCGCGCACTGGGAGGGTGTCACTCAGCCCAGCCTGCACCCTCTCCAATCTGGGACCCCTCAGGGGATGTCCAACTGCTGGTTTAGGCCCAATCACACAGGGCCTAAACCAGCAGTCGGACATCCCTCTCACAATCCGGTACTGCTGGCTCCCAACTGCTGGCCTGCCTGCCTGATTGCCCCTAACCGCTTCTGCCTGCCAGCCTGATCGCCCCCTAACCACTCCACTGCCAGCCTGATCGACACCTAACTGGTCCCCTGCTGGCCCAATCGCTCCCAACTGCTCTCCCATGCCAGCCCAGTTGCCCCCAACTGCCATCCCCTGCTGGCCCAGTCACCCATAACTGCCTTCCCCTGTTGGCCTGGTCACCCCTAACTGCCCTCCCCTGCTGTTCTGATCGCCCACAACTGCCCTCCCCTATCGGCCATCTTGTGGCAGCCATCTTGTACCCACATGGGGGCAGACATCTTGTGCGACAGCATCATGATCAATTTGCATATTACCTCTTTATTATACAGGATTAATCACAGGTATACAGTATAGTTGTTACACATTTATGTAACTTAAGAAGTAATACCTCCCAATAAATCTAGTACCCACCTAGCACCATACATAGATATCCTATCTAATAAAGATAGAATATGCTAATTGACCCTCATGCCATTGCAAAGATGGCGGCACCCACAGCCAATAAAGAGGGAATATGCAAATTGACTGCCATGCCCTCAAAGATGGCAGTGCCCACAACCAATAAGCTAATTGACTGCCACGCCCTCAAATATGGAGATGCCCACAGCCACAAGATGGTGGTGACCAGTCCCCTCAGTCCCACTGGGATGGCAGGTGTGTGGCATGGCCTAGCAACATGCCTGCCTCTGGAGTCCCCCAGTCCCCTCAGCCCCCAGCTTCCCAGGGCTGGCCCGAGGCACAGGCAAGACTTGGATGGCAGCTGCCCAGTGCCCAGGGCCGCCGGAGGCTCAGGTAACCAGGGCCAGCCAAGGCTTGCACTGCCAGCAGTGGCAGCAGCAGAGGTGTGATGGGGCATTGCCTTCCCCTGATTGCCAGGTTGCCTCCTGACCCTGAGGGCTCCACGACTGTGAGAGAGGGCAGACCGGGCTGAGGGTCACCTCCTCCAGTGCATGAATTTTCTTGCACTGGGCCTCTAGTTCCAATATAATTGGCTATACTCCCTATACTGTACTTTATATCATGGTGACTATTTCCAACTACCAATTGTACTTATTCCTTCAGATTTTTTTATCTAGTCTCCCAATACCCTCCCACTTAGCAACCATCAATTTATGCTCTGTATATATGACCCTGTTTCTGTTTTGTTTGTTTATATTGTTCTTTAAATTCCAACTACAAGTGAAATCATATGGTTTTTGTATTTCTCTGTCTGGCATATTCAACTTAGCATAATATTCTCTAAGTCCATCCATGTTTTCTCAAATGGTAAGATTTTATTATTTATTTTTTAAAATATATTTTATTGATTTTTTACAGAGAGGAAGGGAGAGGGACAGAGAGTTAGAAACATTGATGAGAG
>NW_005369409.1:1265844-1274828 GCF_000412655.1 Myotis brandtii | reverse complement strand
CTATCTACTGAGCCAAACCGGTTAGGGCTTATTATTTTTTTATGACCAAGTAATATTCCATTGTATGTATGTACCACTTCTTTTTCATCCACTTGTGTATTTATGGGCACTTAGGTAGCTCCATATCTTAGCCATCACAATATTGCAATGAACATAGGGATGCATATATGTTTTCAAATACTGTTTTGGATTTATTTGGATAAATACCCAGTAGTGGGATTGCTGGGTCACAAGGCAGTTTCATTTTTTTTGGAGGGATCTCCATGTGGGAAACTGATATAGGGTTGAGCCTCGGACTGACCTGCTGGCAAAGTCACAAACAAGTCCTAGCTTAGAGGGCACAGTCCTCTTAGCATAATTAGGCTTGACCTTATAACACTCCCTAGATCTTATCTGGGAAGTTAATGGGCTGAGGAAGTGCAGGAAGTGTAACCATGGTCAAAACAAGTGAAACTCACAAGAACTGTGTAACTATGGTAACCACTACCTTGTTTACCTCTCACTATAAAAAGCTTGGTGAGGCCTGAGCACAGTGGAAGTCCTTCTCCTTGAGTTGGACTTGCCCGCCTGGTCCCCCAATATTTCCAAATTATCTCATGTCTTTTCTCTTTCATTTGTGTGCGGCTCCTCTTCCAGACCCTGAACCCTGAACCACGCGAGGCCTGGAGGGAAACACTTACAACATCTCCATACTGTTTTCCACAGTAGCTGCACCAGTCTGCATTCCCACCAACAGTGTATGAAGGTTCCCTTTTCTCCACATCCTTGCCAGCACTTATCTGTTGATTTATTGATATAGCCTTTCTGACAGGCATGAGGTGACATCTTATTGTAATTTTATTTTATTTATTCTTTTTAAGTAGAGATTTGATTTTATTTTAATTTTTTTAAATTTAAGTTTATTGTTGAAAGTTGACTTCCTCCTCCCTGCGCCTGCCCCCTCCACAGGCCTTTATTGCACTATTGTCTGTGTCCACGGATTATGCATATAAGTTCTTTGGTTATCCTCTTTCTGCCACCCACCCCTTCCCTCTGAGATTCCTCAGTCTGTTTCATACTTCCATGTCTCTGGATCTATTTTGTAATTCTCTAATAGTCAGTGACATTGAGCATCTTTTCATATGTCAGTTGTCCATAGAGAATTGTCGATTCAAGTTCTCTTCCCATTTTTTTATTAGTTTAGTTATTTTTCTTATGTTCATTTGTATGTGTTCCCAATAAATTTTGGATATTAACCCCTCTTTGGATGTGTCATTGGTAAATATCTTCCCCCTTTTAGTAGGTTGTCTTTTTGTTAGGTGATGGTTTCCTTTGTTGTGCAAAACTTTTTACTATGATGTTATCCCATGTGTTTGTTTTGTTCCTGGCCCAAAGAGACATATCTGAAAAAAAATATCACTAAAAGCAATTTCAGAGTTTAGTATCATTTTTTTTCTATAAGTTTTATAATTTTAGGTTTTTCATTTTAGTCTTTAATCCATTTTGAAATATTTGTACCTGGTGTAAAGAAGATGATCTAGTTTCATTTTTACATGTATCCAGTTTTTAAGGACTATTTATTGAATAGACTATGTTTAATCCATTGTATATTATTGCCTCCTTTGTTATAGATTAACCATATAGAAGTAAGTTTATTTCCAAGGTCCCTATTTTTCCCATTGATCTATATGTCTGTTTTTTTTTTAAAATATATTTTATTGATTTTTTTACAGAGAGGAAGGGAGAGGGATAGAGAGTTAGAAACATCGATGAGAGAGAAGCATCGATCAGCTGCCTCCTGCACACCCTCCACTGGGGATGTGCCTGCAACCAAGGTACATGCCCTTGACCGGAATCGAACCCGGGACTCCTCAGTCCCCAGGCCGATGCTCTATCCAGTGAGCCAAACCAGCCAGCGCTATATGTCTGTTTTTATGCTAGCACCATGCTGTTTTAACTATTAAAGCCTTATGTAATCATTTTATATTAGGTAGTGTGATACCTCCAACTTTATTCTGAGGATTTATTTGGCTCTTCAGTATTTGTGGTGGTTCCACAGAAATTTAAGAATTATTTGTGTTAGTTCTGTGAAAAATGTCATTGGTAATTTGATAGGCATTGCGTTGTACCTATAGGTTGCTTTGGGTAGTATGGCCATTTTAGCAATGTTAATTTTTTCCTGTCCATAAGCATGGCATAGCCTTCTATTTATTTGTATCTTTATCAACTTTTTCAAATTTTTATAATTTTTCAAGTACAGGTCTTTAATTTCTTCATTAAATATGTTTTATCCAATTGTAAATGGGATTGATCTTTTCATTTCTCTTTGTAATAGTTTATTATTGGCATATAAAAATAGAACCAACTTCTAGATATTAATTAGTGCCCTTCTATTTTACTGAATTCATTTATCAGTTCTAGTAAATTTTTCATGAAATCTTTAGAGTTCTCTATGTAGATTCATGTCATCTCCAAGTAATTGACAGTTGTACTTCTTCCTTTTTAATTTGCATGTCTGATTTCTGTGGATAAGACTTCCTATACTATGTTGAATAAAAGTGGGGAAAGTGGACACCCTTGTCTTTGTTGACACTGTTACAGATATTCCCCCATCCCCCTCTTTATCTACCTCCACCAAGCCCCCGCTCCCCTGCCTCTAGCTATTGCCACATTGCTACAGCATGGATGGACTGGAACACCCTTGTCTTGTTCCTCATCTTAAGAAAACACATTTAGCATTTCCCCTTGAATATGATGTTAGCTGTGCGTTTGTTATATATAGCCTTTATTATTTTGAGGTAGATACCCTCTTTTCACACTTTTCTAAGAGATTTTTTTTTATCAATGCATGCTGGACTTTGTCAAATGCTTTTCTGCATCTACTGATATAATTTTATTATTTGTTTTTATGTAGTGTGTGCTTTTAATTGATTTGCAGATATTGAACCAACCTTTCATCCCACAAATGAATTCCACTTGATCATGGTGCATTGAGTTTTTAAAGTAATACTAAATTAGGTTAGCCTTGTTTTGTTGAGGATGTTCTATCTTTATTCATTGGAGATATCCTATCTAATAAAAGAGTAATATGTAAATTAATCATCACTCCGTGACAAAGATGGTGGTGCCCATAGTGGCTGGGGCGGGATGCTGGTGGCGTCGCCCTGGCAACACAAGCCCAGCATCCCCGCCCTGGCTGTGCAGAGAGAAGCGAGGGGAGGGGCCTCAGACCGGAAGTTGGAGCGAGGGACAGTGGTGTCATTGCAGGCCAGGCTGAGGGACACCCCCCCCATGCACGAATTTCATGCACCGGGCCTCTAGTTAGTCTATAATTGTATTTAACCTAGTGCCTTTTCAAACCTCATAAAATGAGTTTGGGAGTTTTCCTTTTCTCAGATTTTTGTTTCTTTTTTATTCAGCCTTGTAATATTGTATCTTTTTAGGAATTTCTTCCAGAATTTCCAATTTGTTGGCATATAATTGTAGTAATTTTTATAATCCTTTTGTTTTTCTGTGGTGTCAATTGTCACTTCTCTTTCATTTCTGATTTTTTAATTTGGGTCCTCTTTCTCATTTTCTTGTGAGGTCTAATTAAAAGTTTATAAAGTTTGTCTATTATTTCAAAGAACAAGATCTTGGTTTCATTAATCTTTTGTATTTATATTTTAAACTCTATTTTGTTTATGTATGCTGTAATTTTTTATTATTTCCTTCCTTCCACTCTCTTTGGGCTTTCTTTGTTGTGAATATATTCTTTCAAATTGGTGTTTTGGTATGCTTAGGATATATTGAATATTCCCAGTAGTGGGATTGCTGGGTCAAAAGCAAGTTCCATTTCTAATTTTTTTAGGAAACTCCATACTCTTTTCCACAGTAGCTACATCATTCTGCATTGCCACCTACAGTGCACTAGGGTCCCTTATCTCCACATCCTCCCAAGCACTTGTTTGTTTGTTTGATTGATTTATTGATGGTGGCCATTTTGGCAGGTGTGTAGTGATATTTCATTGTGGGTTTTAATTTGCATCTCTCTAACAATTAGTGACATTGAACATTTTCTCATATGTCACTTGGCCATTGGTATGTCCTCTTTGGAGAAGAGTATACTCAGGTTCTTTGACAATTTTTAAATTAGATTGTCCTAGTGTTGAGTTATATAAGTTCTTTATATATTTTGGAAATTAACTTCTTAACAGATGTATCATTGGATAATATATTTTTCCCATTTGTTTATTATTTCCTTTGTTTCCCTTGAACTAGGAGACATATTATCAGCAAAAATGTTGCTGTGAGAGACATTGGAGATTTTACTGCCTATGTTTTGTTCTAGAATTTTTATGGTTTCATGACTTTTAGTTGAATCTTTTAACCATTTTGAGTTTATTCTTTTTTTAATATATATTTTATTGATTTTTCACAGAGAGAAAGGGAGAAGGATAGAGAGTTAGAAACATCGATGAGAGAGAAATATCGACCAGTTGCCTCCTGCACACTCCCCACTGGGGATGTGCCCGCAACCAAGGTACATGCCCTTGGCCGGAATCGAACCTGGGACCCTTGAGTCCGCAGGCCGATGCTCTATCCACTGAGCCAAACCGGTTAGGGTTGAGTTTATTCTTATGGATGGTATAAGTTGGTGTTCTAGTTTCATTTTTTTGCATGTAACTGTCCAACTTTCCTGACACCATTTGTTAAAGAGACTGTCTTGACTCCATTGTATGTTTTTTCCTTCTTTATGAAATATTAATTGACCATAAAGGCATGGGTTGGTTTCTGGCCTCTATGTTCTATCCCTTTGACTTATACTAGTATGCCTGTATGGGGCTATTTTGATTACAATAGCCTTAAAGTATTGTTTGAAATCAGGATTGTGATACCTCCAACTTCGTTCTTCTTAAGATTACTGAAGCTCTTCAGGGTCATTTTGTTTCATATAAATTTTTAAAAACTTTTTCTAGATCTGTGAAATATGCCATTGGTATTTTAATAGGAATTTTTTTGAATCTATAGATTCTTGGGAAACTATGGAAATTTTAATGATGGAAATTCTTCCAATACATGAAGACTGAATAGGCTTCTGCTTATTTGTATCTGCTGCAAATGTTTCCTTTAATGTCCTATAGTTTTCTGAGTGCAGGTCTTTTACCTCCTTGGTTAAATTTATTCCTAGGCATGCAATTTTTTGTTTTGCAACAGTAAATGGGAATGTTTTCTTTGTTTCTCTATTTTTCTTTTTTGAGTCTTTATTGTTGAAAGCATTACATATGTCCCCTTCTTATTCCCATTGACCCCTTATATATCCCTCTCCGTCCTCAACCCCAGGCCTCCACCACCTTATTGTCTGTGTCCATGGGTATGCATATATGCATACAAGTTATTTGGATGATCACTTCCCAAACACAGACCCACCCATGCCTTTTCTCTGAGATTCAACAGTCTGTCCCATGATTCTATGTCTCTGGAACTATTTTATTCAACAGTTTATTTTGTTCATTTGATTCCACATATGAGTGAGATCATGTGATACTTGTCTTTCTCTGACTGGATTATTTCACTTAACATAATACTCTCCAGGTTCCTCCATGTCGTCTCAAAGGGTAAGAGATCCTTTTTATAGCTGCATAGTATTCTACTGTATATCCATTGTGAAAATGTACCACAGCTTTTTATCCACTCATCTACTGATGGGCACTTGGGCTATTTCCAGATCTTAGCTCTTGAAAATTGTGCTGCTATGAAATAGGGGTGCATATTCTTTCCGAATGCTGTTTTGGTTTCTTATGATATATTCCTAGAAGTGGATCACTGGGCCAAATGGCAGTTTCAATTTTAATTTTTTGAGGAGACTCCATACTGGTTTCTGTAATGGCTGTGCTAGTCTGCATTCCCTCCAGCAGTGTACTGGGTTCTCTTTTCTCCACATCCTCACCAGCGCTTTTCATTTGTTGATTTGGTGATGGTATCCTTTCTAACAGGTGTGAAGTGACACCTCATTGTCTTTTTAATTTGCATCTCTCTGAAAATCATGACTTTGAGCATTTTTTTATGTCTCTTGGCCATCTATAAGTTTACTTTGGATAAGTGTCTATTTAAGACTTTTATCTATTTTTAATTGGATTGTTTGTATTCCTTTTGTTAAGTTTTTTTGCATTCCGTATATTTTTTGGATATTAACCTTTCATCAGATGTATCATAGCCAAATATGTTCTCCCATACAGTGGGCTCCATTTTCATTTTGTTGATGGTTTCTTTTGCTGTGCACATGTCTTTTGTTTTGATGTAGTCTCAATGTTTATTTCCTCCTTAGTTTTCTTTGCTCTAGGGCAGTGGTCGGCAAACTGCGGCTCGGCAAACTGTGGCTCGTGAGCCACATGCGGCTCTTTGGCCCCTTGAGTGTGGCTCTTCCACAAAATACCGACTTCTGCACATGGGCCATGAAGTTTCAATTGCACTGTACGTGCACGCCCGCACATGGTATTTTGTGGTATTTTGTGGAAGAGCCACACTCAAGGGGCCAAAGAGCTGCATATGTCTCGCGAGCTGCAGTTTGCCGACCACGGCTCTAGGGGATGTATCCACAAACATATTGCTTTGGGAGATGTCTGAGATTTTGTTGCCTATGGTTTCACACTTATATTTAAGTGTAATAGCTTGGGTTGATTGCTGGGGTTTCTGTTCAGTTCCATTGATATATAAAAATATGCCTGTTCTAGGGCCAGTACCAGGCTGTTTTGATTATAGTGGCTTTGTGGCATAACTTGGTATCTGGTATTGTGCTCCCTCCAACATTGTTCTTTATCAAGATTGCTGCAGCTATTCTGGATCTTTTTGGTTCCATATACATTTTTGTAGTGTTTCTTCTAGATCTGTGAAATATGCCGTTGGTATTTTAATAAGGATTTTATTGAATCTGTAGATTGCTTTGGGTAGTATGGTCACTTCAATGATGTTAATTCTGCTAATCCATGATCACAGTATATTCTTCCACATGTTTATATCTTCCTCTATCTCTTAATTCAATGACCTGTAGTTTTCTGAATACAAATCTTTACCTCCTTGGTTAAGTTTACTCCTAAGTATCTTCATTTGTTGTTACTATGGTAAATGGAATTATTTGTTTAGTTTCTTTTTTCTGAGAAATCATTCCTGGAGTATGAAAATGCCATGGATTTCTGGGAGTTAATGTGTATCCTGCTACATAGCTCAATTACTTTATAAAATTGAGTAGTATTTTGGTGGAACTTTTAGGGTTTTCTATGTACATTA
Organism: Myotis brandtii; assembly: GCF_000412655.1. Taxonomy (NCBI): domain Eukaryota; kingdom Metazoa; phylum Chordata; class Mammalia; order Chiroptera; family Vespertilionidae; genus Myotis; species Myotis brandtii. The sequence goes on along the minus strand of NW_005369409.1, from coordinate 1,267,583 downwards.
TGATGCCTTTTGCGAATAATGAGAGTTTCACTCTCTCCTTTCCAATTTTGATGCATTTTGTGTTTTCTTCTTGTCTGATCCCTGTGGTTCGAACTTGCAGTACTATGTTGAATAAGAGTGGTGAAAATGGACATCCTTGTCTTGTTCCTGTTCTTAGGGAAAATGGTTTTAGTTTTTACCCATTGAGTATGGTTTTGGCTGTAGGGTTTTCTTATATTATGTTGAGGTATGAGCCCTCTATTCCAACTTTAATGAGAGTTTTTATCTAAAATGGGTGTTGGATTTTGTAGAATTCTTTTTCTGAGTCTATTGATTTGATCATGTGATTTTTGTCTTCCAATTTGGTTATGTGATGTACGATGTTTATTGATTTGCAAATAGTGGACCAGCCTTGCATCCCTGGAATAAATCCCACATGGACATTGTGTATTATTTCTTTAATATATTACTGGATCTGATATGCTAATATTTTCTTGAGGATTTTAGCATCTATGTTCATCAGGGATATTGGCCTGTAATTCTGTTCCTTTATAGTGTCTTTATCTGGTTTTGGATTTAGGGTAATGCTGACCTAAAAATAAAAAGGTTGAAGTCTTTCTTTCTCTTGCAGTTTTTGTAATACTTTGAGGAGGATAGGTATTAGTTATTTTTTGACTATTTGGTAAAACTTGCCTGTGATGCCATCTGGACCAGGGCTTTCCTTTGCAGGGAGTTTTTTTTATTATTGCATCCATTTCCTCAATTAATATTGGCCTATTCAGTTTTATTGATTCTTTCTAATTCAGTTTTGGAAGATTGTATGCTTCAAGGAACTTGTCCATTTCATCCACATTGTCCAGCTTGTTGGCATATAGTTGCTTATAGTGTTTTCTTAGAATCCTTTTTATTTCTGTGATGTCAGCTGTTACTTCACCACTTTCTTTCTGATTTGAATTATTTGTGTCCTCTCTCTTTGCTTCTTGATGAGTCTGGCTAAAAGTTCATCAATGTTCTTTGTCTTTTCAAAGAACTAGCTCTTGGTTTCATTGTTTTGTATTGTTTTTTAGTCTCTATGTCATTTATTTCTGCTCTACTCTTTATTATTTCCTTTCTTCTACTTACTCTGGGCTTTTCTTGTTTTTCTCTTTCTAAGTCTTTAGGTTGTAGGATTAAATAGTTTGTTATTGCTTTTTATTGTTTTTTGAAGTAGGTATGTAATGATATGAACTCCCCTCTCAGAAGTGATTTTGCTGTGTCCCAGAGGTTTGCTGTTGTGCATTCATTTTCATTTGTTTCCAGGATGTTGTTTATTTCTTTCTTGATCTCTTTGGTAAACCAGTCATTGTTTAATAACATGCTATTTAGTCTCCATGTATTTGAATGTCTTTGAGTATGCTTTTTTTTCTGTAGTTGATTCCTAATTTCACCCACTTATGATCTGTAGATATGCTTGATATGATTTCAATCTTCTTGAATTTTTAAAGACTTATTTTGTGTCTTAATATGTGGTTTATCTTTGAAAATTACCCATGTTCACTTGAGAAGAATGTATATTCTGCAGCTTTGCAGTGAAATGTTCTATAAATGTCTATTAAATCAATCTGATCCAGTGTATTATGTAAAGTCACTGTTTCCTTGTCAATTTTTTGTCTGGAAGTTCTATCCAGTGAAGTCAGTGTTGTGTTAAAATCACCTACTATGACTTTGTTGCTGTCCATTTCTCCGTTAATGTCCTCCAGAGGTTTTTAAAATATATATAT
>NW_005369409.1:1247918-1265770 GCF_000412655.1 Myotis brandtii | reverse complement strand
TATTTAGGTGCTCTTATATTGGGTCCATATATTTTTACTAGGGTTATTTGCTCTTGTTGGATTGATCCCTTCAGAATTATGTAGTGACCTATACTGTCTCTTGTGAAGACCTTCATTTTGAAGTCTATTTTTATCAGACGTGAGTATTGCTACCCCAGCTTTTTTGTTTGTTTGTTTTTTCATTTGCATGGAATTTTTTTTCCATTCCTTCACTCTCATCCTGTGTGAGTATTTTTTCTTAGGTGGATCCCTTATAGACAGCAAATATATGAGACATGTTTTCATATCCATTCAGCCCCTACCAACCCTACCCAGATCTTCACCACCCTATTGCCCATATCCTTGGGATATGCATATAAGTATATAAGTTCTTTGGTTTATCTCTTCTCATCTCCTAAACCCCACATCAATGTACTTCAGTCTGATCCATGCCTTCATGCTCTGGGTCTTAATTTTTAGTCAGTTCATTTTGTCCATTAGATGCCACAAATAAGTGAGATCATGTGATATTTGTCTTTCTTATATTGGCTTATTTCACTTGGCATAATATTCTCCATGTCCATCCATATTGCCTCAAATGGTAAGAGATTCATCTTTCTTACAGCTGCATAATATTCCATTTTGTATATGTCCCATAGTTTTTTTTTATCTATTCATCCACTGATGGGCACTTAGGCTGTTTTCAAATTTTAACTATTGTAAATAATGCTACTGTGAACACAGACATGCATACATTCTTTCTGATTGGTGGTGTGGGGTTTTTAGGATATATTCCCAGAATTGGGATCCCTAGGTCAAACAGAAGTTCCATTTTTAATTTTTTTTGAGGAAACTCCATAGTGGCTGCACCAATCTGCCTTCCCACCAACACTGAACTAGTGTTCCCTTTTCCTCAAATCCTCACCAGCACTTGTTTATTGATTTTTTGATGATACCCATTCTTACAAGTGTGAGGTGATATCTCATTGTCATTTTAATTTGCATTGTAGGATGATTAGTGACTTTGACCATATTTTCATATGTCTTTTGGCCATTTGTATGTCCTTTTTGGAGGTATTTTGCCCATTTTTAAGTTGGATTGTTTGTCTTCCTTTTGTTGAGTGTCCTGTAGAGTTTCTGATGCAAAATCAATTGACAGCCTTGTGACAGCTCCTGTGCAGGTAACAAATTGCTTTTCTCTTTCTGCTTTTAAGATTCTCTCTTTGACTTTCATTTTTGACATTTTAATTGTGATGTGTCTTGTCATGGGCCTCCTTGGGTTCTTCTTCCCTGGGACTCAATTTGTCTCATAAACTATGTGACCTTTTCCTTCTCCATGTTAGGAAAGTTTTCTGTCATTTCTTCAAACAAGTTCTCTATCCCTTGCTCACTTTCCTTTTCTTCTGGTACTCCTGTGATGCAAATATTGTTACATTTCATTTTGTCCCACAGCTCCCTTAACGTGTCCTACTGTTTTTTAATTGTTTTTTCTTTTTTATTCTCTGATTGATTTTTTTCTTCACTATCTTCTAATTCCCTAATAAGATCCTGACTTCCCCTAATCTTCTGTATATTCCTTCCTCCATGTTCTTTATTAGGCCTATGTCATCCTTCATAGCTCCTACATGCTGGTGAGCCTCTTTGTGATCATTATATTGAAGTCTATGTCTCACAAATTTCTTATCTCCATTTCATTTAGCTCTTCTTATGGAGTCTTCTCTTATTCTTTTCTTTTTTCTTTTTTTTTTCTTTTTTGTCTCCCCATTTTGGCTGCCTGTTTGTGTTTGTGTCTATGTATTTAGTAGATCTGCTACAACTTCCAATCTCTAGTGCAGGACTGTGTCAGATGCTATGTCTGACTTGCTCAGAGTACCCTATTTGGATCTATCATCAACTCACAGCTTGTGGCTCCCTCTGCTTGGTCTGAGTGCCTTTGGAAATGACCAAGATGTGCACCAAGGTCTGCTTTTCCTAGCCATAGGACCTGAATTAGACCATACAAAGACTCAAGGACTCCAGAGACCCAACTTTTCGTGCAATATGATTGTTTTCAGTCTTTTAGCCTCAGGCTATCAATCACAGGGTGGGGCAAGAGGTGTTCCAACAGGGTGAGGCCCTTGCTTCTGCCTTCAGGCTGATTATAATTCTCAGTCTCTTAATGGATCTCAGAAACTCCACCCAGTAGGGCAAGTGGTTTTCTAATAGGGTGGGGCAACTGCCTTCCCCCCAGGCCAAAAACACCTGCATAGTAAAGGTCTATTTGAGAAAGATGTCTTCTGCAGCATGAGGGAATGGCTTAGCACAGTAAACTGGGTGGCTGCCTCTACCCCAGAGCCCTCAACCCTGGCTTCTGCTCACACAGCTCCAATCTGCCTTCCCTCTGCTATAACTCAAGGTGAGTAGGTGCACAAAAATTTTGTGCATTTGCCCTTTGAAAGAGTGCCTGCCTTTTGAGCCACTCTGTAGCTTATCACAGCCAAATGTTATTGGGCACCTTCTCAGTACTGGTGATCTGGGCTAGGGAGCCCAGCTTGGGGTTTAGACACCAGAGTTCTCACTGGGAATCCCCCACAGCTGAGATATCCCTCCAGAACTTCAGTTGTTGTCTATGGTAGCCCAGCCAGCCCTTTCACATCTCCGTCCTTCTTATCAGTCTCTATGTGGTCTCCACTTTCTGTCCTTGGTTGTCAGGGTTCTCTCCACCTAGTCTTCAGTTGATTATTCTGGATGTTCTTTATGTATTTTAGTTGTAAATCCAGTTTGGTCCTGGAAGCATGTCAGTGTAGCTTCCACTTACTCCATCATCATTTTTGAATTCCTGTTTCTCTTTCTGATAATTTATTATTGGTGTATAAAATGTCTCCAATTTATTAATATTAATTATGTATCCTGCTACTTTGCCAAATTCATTCATTAGATCTAGTAGGTTTTTTGTGTCTGGAATCTTCAGGGTTTTCTATGTCATCTGCAAATAATATCAGTTTTCCTTCCTCCTTTCCAATTTTTATTTCTTGCCTTCATCTTTTTTAGTTCTTTTTCAGCAATTTTATACTGTTCTTTTGTTTATGACACGTTTTATTGTATCCACATTGGTATGCTTCTCTGTGTTTTTATGTATTAGATTTATTATGGCCACCAGGCTTGGCCAGCTGGCCTTATAAAGTAGGTGTCCTGTGGGGCCCAATTGCACAGACTCCCTGGTAACCTGAGTCAGGTGCTCCAGGAATGTCCCTTGTGTGGAATCTGTGTGCCCTTCTGTTGCATTTGAGATTTGATTGCTATTTGTTCATCTATGGGTGGGGATGATTGTCACTTTACTGGCTATCAAGAGCAGCCACAAACACTGTTGGGACTTACTCCACAAGGTGGGATTCATGCCAGCAGGGCCCTGGTGCCTGCCAGACCACTCTTTGGGCATGCTGTTTGTGGAGCTAATTGGGCAGATCACTGGGTTTGTTGTTTCTATGGCCTTGTGGGAGGGACTCCAGTGAAGCCCAAGATCAGCTGCTGCCTGTGTCCACCTGGTAGGACCTACAAAATGATCTACAGTTGTCAGGTGTCTCTGCAGTGCCAAGAGTTGTGTGTGAGAGCCACACTGTGACCAAAGATTTCTTGCCATATGTGCCAGGCCTTGAGCCACTCAGCAAAATGCACAGGGCACACTAAGGTCAGCTGCCAGCTGCCTGGGGCTTGAGACCTTGGAGAGTTTTAATGAAGCTTGTAGTATGGGCCAAGGCTGTCCTTGAGGCACAGCCACTGAAAGAGCCAAGGCAGTGTATGGAGCAGCATTTCAGGGAATCTCCAGGGTGGAGCAGGAGGCATTCACCAGGTTAGTGCAGATTCAGATTTGGTGCCCACCTTCCCCTGTCAGCTCTGTGAGTGTGGGGCTCAACAAAGGGACAATGCCATTCCTCACTCTGAAGCCACACAATTCAGTTTCTCCCTGGTGCCATTCCAGCTATCTGAAGAAGCATGGAACTTGGTTGGAAGGTCTGTAAGGAGGATTCTCCGAAAGGTCGGGGGCCTGTGAGGGGACCTTGCTGAAGACGGCAGACCCTACCTTGACTTTTCCAAAAAAGTCCGATCCCCCGAGGTGTTTTACTAGAATCTCTATGTTTAATCTTTAAAGACCCGACCTTGTAGAAGCATATACTTTCTCAAGGATACTTACCCTGCTGATTGTATCTAGAGGTTAATTTTAGTTCAAGCTGTTGTGACAATAAAAGCCTAAGAAGGCAGGTGAAGAGGACTGCTTTTTACTTCTAAAGTAAAATAGTCCCTTAGCCCTCTCTTTCACAGAAATGTGTGTCAGAGCAATCTGTTCATCCATTGCTCAGGGTCTGCTGGTCAGCCCCAGCACAGCTATTGTTTCCTCTAGAGCTTATGATAAGCGCTTCTGAGGGAGTGAGTCTGTGTGCAAGTCTTTTAAGAGGAAACACAGGTTTCAACCAGTCCTCCATTTCACCTGGAAATAATTCCCACTGAGTTAGGTGTGGTGGGTGGGGTCTTGGAATATCACCAGGGTGAGGCAAGTGATGTTTACCCATTTAATGCAGATTCACATTTGGCACCTGCCTGCCCATAAAGGTCCTGTGTGTTGAGGGGGAGGGGTCTCTTCCTGAAGCTGCACAATTCAGTTTCTTCTTGTTTGTCTCTGTCTCCTTTTGAGCTGCTTTACCTTTACTGGAGCTAAAGGTGAGTGCCTTTGAGCTAGGGAGTATATTCATAGGCTGTTACGGGGATGTGTGGGTTTCCAGTAACTCTCTGTCTCAGCAGAACCAGATGGATTCCCACTGATATTCACATCCCACTGTTGTGGGGAATATTCTTCCAAGCTCTGGATCCCTGGGTCAGGAGCCTGGTGTGGGGCAAGGTCCCCTCGCTCCTCAGCAGGGACCTTTGCAGCCAACATATCCCTTTAGATTCTCAACCACCACATATGCGTGTGATATCAACCTGCTTTACATAGTTATCCCACTTACCAGTCTCCACTTACCCTTTTCTTTATATCCTTAGTTAAAAAAGTTCCATTCATCTAGTCTTCTGGTGGTTCTCCAGATTGTCTGTTCTTGTTTGCAATTATGTCATTAAGAATTTTTGCATCTATATTCATCACAGATATTGGACTGTAGTTTCATTTTTTCTTATAGTGTCTTTCTGGCTTTGGTATTAGAGTAATGGTGGCTTTGTAATATAAGTTTGGGAAGATTCTCTCCTCTTCAAATTTTTTGAAGACTTTGAGAAGAATTGGTGTTAATTCTACTTTGGTAAAATTAACCAGTGAAGCCATCTAGTCCTGGGATTTTCTTCATTGGAAGATTTTCTTTTTATTGAGGTAACATTGGTTTATACCATTATATAAGTTTTACATGTGCAACATTATAATTTGAGATCAATAATGCTGCATCATGGTCACCACTAAATTCCAAGTTTTACCTGTTACCATAAAATTAACCCTCTTTACCCATTTCAATTTCCCTCCATTTCTCTTACCCTCTGATCACCACCAATCTGTTGTCTGCCTCTATATGTTTGGTTTTTATTTATTTTTGTTGTTTTTATTTGTTCATCGGTTTTGGTTTTGTTTTGTCTTATTTCTCTGTTAGTGAAATCATATGGTATTTGTCTTTTTACATAAGACTTATTTTATTTAGCATAATATACTCAAGGTCCAACCATGTTGTCACAAATGGCAACATTTTGCCTTTTTTAAGGCTTAGTAGTATTCCATTCTGAAGATATTCCAAATCTATATCCATTCATATGTTGATGATATTTAGTTTGCTTTCATGTCTTAGCTAATAAAAATAATGCTGAAATGAACATAGATGTGCATATATCATTTGGAATTAGTGTTTTCCTTTTTTAAATAAAAAAAAAACAGAAGTGGGATAGCTGGAAATCATAGTAATTCTATTGTTAATATGCTGAGAATCTCCATATTGTTTTCCATAGTGCATGTACTAATTTACATTCCCACCTACAGTGCACAAGTGTTGGCTTTTCTCCATATCCTCTCTGATACCTGTTATATCTTTCCTTTTCATGATAGCCATTCTAAAGATGTGCAAGATGATATTTTATTGTGGTTTTGATTTGCATTTTCCTAATAATTGGTAATATTGAACATGTTCTCATATGCCTGTTGGCTATCTGTATATCATTTGGAAAATGTCTATTTATATTCTCTGCCCATTTCTTAATCAGGTTGTCTGTTTTATGTTGTTGTTATTTTGTACTACAGATGTATAAGATCTTTATCTATTTTAAATATTAACCCAGTATTGAATGTATAATTTAAAAATATCTTTTCCCATTTGGTAGGTTGTCTTTTCATTTTTTTGATGTTTCTTTTCTATGCAGAAGCTTTTTAGTTTGATGTAACCCCATTTGTTTATTAGTTCCCCATATATCTGTGAGATTATTACTGGGCTCCTAATTCTATTTTATTGCTCCATGTGTCTGTTTTACTGCTCATTCCATACTGTTGTGGTTACTATATAATATAGTTTGAAAAATCAAAAAGTGTGGTACCTTTATCTTTGTTCTTTTTTCTCAGGACTGCTTTAGCTATTTAGGGCCTTTTGTGGTTCCATATAAATTTTAGGTTATTTTGTTCCATTTTTGTCAAAATGCCTTTGGGAGCTTGATAAGGATTGGACTAAATCTGTACATTAACATTATAACAATGTTAATCCTTCTCATCCATAAACAGAAATACCTTTCCATTTCTTTGTGTCTTTTAAAATTTATTTTAACTATATCTTACAGTATCACTGTACATGTTTTTTACTTCCTTGGTTAAATGTATTCTTAAGTATTTTACTTTTTATGCAATTTTAAGTGGAATTGTTTTATAAATTTTTCTTTTAAATTTTTCATTGCCAGTGTATCTAAATACAACAGATTTTTGTATATTAATAAGTTAGAAACATTGATGAGAGAGAAACATCGATCAGCTGCCTCCTGCACACCCCCTACTGGGGATGTGCCCGCAACCAAGGTACATGCCCTTGACCGGAATCGAACCTGGGATCCTTCAGTCTGCAGGCTGAAACTCTATCCACTGAGCCAAACCGGTTAGGGCTTGTTTATTATTTGTAATATATTTTAGTGGTGTCTTCAAGATTTTATGTATACAAAATCATGTCATCTGCAAATAGTGACATTTTAACTTCTTTGTTTGCAATTTGAATATTTTGGTTTTTATCCCATCACCATTTATCCCCCATACACCCTTCCCCACCACCACCCCCGACCCCACACACAGACACACAATCACCATACTGTTGTCCGTGTCCATAAATTATTTCTCTCTCTCTCTTTTTTTTTTTTTTTGCTCAATGTTTTCATACTCCAGACCCCACTTCCCAGAGCTGTCAGACTGCTCTCTATCTATGAGTCTGACTCTTTTGCTTGTTAGTTCAGTTTATTCATTAGATTCCACATATGAGTGAAATCATATGGTGCCTATCTTTCTTTGACTACTTTATTCCACTTAGCATAATGTTCTCTAGGTCCACCCATGCTGTGACAAAGGGTAAAATTTTCTTCCTTTTTATGACTGAGTAGTATTCCTTTGTGTAAAGGTACCATACCTGTTTTATCCACCCATCTAGTGATAGACACTTGGGCTGCTTCCAAATCTTGGCTATTATAAATAATGCTGCAATGAACATGGGGTGGATGCATATATATATTTTTTAAATTAGTGTTTTGGATTTCTTCAGATAAATTCCCAGAATTAGAATCACTGAATCATAAGGAAGTTCCCTTTTTAATTTATTTTCTTTTTGTTAATCCTCACCTAAGGATATTTTCCCATTGATTTTTAGGAAAAATGGAAGAGACAGAGAAAGAGAAACATCAGTGTGAGAGAGACACATTGATTGGTTGCCTCCCACATGCACCCTGGCAGGTTGGGGATCTAGCCTGCAATCAAGGTACATGCCATTAACAAGAATCAAACCCAGGACCCTTCAGTCCCATGGGCTGATGCTCTATCCATTGAGCTAGACTGGCTAGGGTCATTTTTACTTTTTTGAAGTATCTCCATACTGCTTTCCACAGTTACTGCACCAATCTTCATTCCCACAAATAGTGTACGAGGTTTCCCCTTTCTCTACATCCTCACCAACACTTGTTGTTTTTTGATTTATTGATGATATCCATTCTGACAAGTATGAGGGGATACCTCATTGTCATTTTAATTTTCATCTCTCTGATAATTAGTTACGGTGAGCATCTTTTCATATGTCTATTGGCCATCTGTATGCCCTCTTTGGAGAAGTGTCTATTCAGGTCCTTGGTCCATTTTTTAATTGGATTGTTTGTCTTTCTGTTGTTGAGTTGTATTAATGTTATTTCTCTCTCCTTTTCCATCTGAAGAATTTCTAGATTTCTGTCTTCAAGATCTCTAATTCAGTGGCACAGTATCTCTCATCACTTGTGCTGAGTACTCTAGGAATGTCCCTTGTGTGCATTATGTGGGCACACCTGTTGCAATTGATTTTTGGTTGCTATTGGCCCATTCCTTCATGGGATCAACCCTAAAGTTGGCTGACTATGAGGCTCAACTATCAACACAGTGTGCAAGTTGCTGTGCAGGTGCTGTTCATATGAAGCGGAATTCTCCTCAGCAGAGTTTGGTGCCTGCCAAGATCTCCCTGTCGATATACTGCTTGTGAAGCTTATTGGATCCTGCTGTGTGGATGTCTGAAGCTGGCCATTGGGTGTATTGGATCTGGGCCTCTTCAGAGAGACTCAGGTGTAGGCCTATGAAAGATGCTGCCCATGCAACCTTTTTGAAACTATAAGCTGCTCACAGCTTGTGGCTCCCTCTGCTGGGCCTGGGTGCATGTGGAAAGAACCAAGCTGCACATCAAGGCTGGCTTTTTTTTTCCAATTTGAGTGTGTGTGTGTGTGTGTGTGTGTGTGTGTGTGTGTGTTTTAATTTCTTCATCTTACTTAATAGCTTGGGCTAGAGGACAATCTTTCAGTTTTTCATCATTGAGTATAATGCTAGCTGTGGGTTTGCATATATGGTCTTTATTATGTTGAAGTGACTTATTTTTATACCATTTTATTTGACAGCATCATGTCAAATGCTTTTTCTGCATTTATTGAAATAATCATATTATCTTTATCTTTCATTGTGTTAATGTGGTGCATCACATTGTTTGATTTGTGAATGTTGAACCATTCTTGCATCACTTGAATAAATCCCACTACATGGTAGTGTATGATCTTATTAATGTATTATTGTATTTGGTTTGCTAAATTTTTCTTGATGATTTTTGCATCTATGTTCATTAGATATATTAGCCTGTAATTTTTTTCCTTGTCTAATTTTGTTATCAGGGTAATTTGGACCTCATGAAATGAGTTATGAAGCATTCCTTGCTCTTCAATTTTTTGGAAGAGTTTGAGAAGTATAGGTATTACATCTTCCTTGCATGTTCTGTAAAATTAACTAGTGAAACCATCTGGCGAATCAGATGAAAAATTCAATACCATATGCAAGAAGCTAGAAGAATCAGATGAAAAATTCAATACCATATGCAAGAAGCTAGAAGAATCAGATGAAAAATTCAATACCATATGCAAGAAGCTAGAAGAATCAGATGAAAAATTCAATACCATATGCAAGAAGCTAGAAGAATCAGATGAAAAATTCAATACCATATGCAAGAAGCTAGAAGAATCAGATGAAAAATTCAATACCATATGCAAGAAGCTAGAAGAAACAGATGAAAAAATCAACAACTTAAGTAAGGCCCAAGAAGAAATGAAGAGTGATATAGCTGCCATAAAAAACTCCATTGAAAGTATCAACAGTAGACTAGGAGAAGCGGAGGACCGAATTAGTGAATTAGAAGACAAGGAAGCAAAACACACCCAAACTATACTGCAAATGGAGAAAAAAATTAAAAGACAGGAGGAGAGCCTAAGGGAGCTTTGGGACAACATGAAACGAAACAACATACGAATAATAGGGGTGCCAGAACAACAGAAAGATGAACATGGATTAGAAAACCTATTCGAAGAAATAATATCAGAAAACTTCCCTGAGGTGGGGAAGAAAAAAGTCACACAAGCCCAGAGAGTCCCAAACAAGGTGAATCCGAAAAGACCCACACCAAGACACATCATAATTACCATGGCAAATGTTCAGGACAAAGAGAGAATCTTACAGGCTGCAAGAGAGAGACGGAAAGTTACATACAAGGGATCTCCCATTAGATTATCAAATGATTTCTCAACAGAAACACATCAGGCCAGAAAAGAATGGACAGAAATCTACAAAGTGATGCAAAGCAAAGGACTGAATCCAAGAATACTCTATCCAGCAAGGCTATCATTCAAAATTGAAGGGGAAATAAGAAGCTTCACAGACAAAAAAAGGCTAAGGGAGTTTATCACCACCAAGCCAGCCATGCAAGAAATGCTAAAGGGACTGGTGTAAAAAGAAGAAATAACAAGCTCAGAAAGAAAACAGCCACACACACAAAAAAAGAAATGGCTACAAACAAGTACCTTTCAATAATAACTTTAAATGTAAACGGACTAAATGCTCCAACCAAAAGACATCGAGTGGCTGAATGGATAAAAAAACATGACCCATACATCTGCTGTCTACAAGAGACCCACCTCATTAGAAGGGACTCACACAGACTGAAAGTGAAGGGATGGAAAAATATCTTTCACGCAAATGGAAAGGAAAAGAAAGCTGGGGTAGCAATACTTATATCGGACAAAATACATCTCAAAGTGAAGGCCATAACCAGAGATAAGGAAGGCCACTTCATAATACTAAAGGGATCAATACAACAAGAAGATATAACCCTGGTAAACATATATGCACCCAATGCAGGAGCACCCAAATTCATAAAAAAACTCCTGGAAGATATCAAAGGAGAGATCGACAACAATACAATCATAGTAGGGGACTTTAATACACCACTGACACCACTGGATAAGCCCGCTAGACAAACAATCAGCAAAGAAACAGCAATCCTAAATGACTCACTAGATCAGATGGACTTAATTGACATCTTCAGAACACTTCACCCCAAAGCCATGGAATATACATTCCTCTCAGGTGCTCATGGGACATATTCAAAAATAGACCACATATTGGGTCACAAGCAAAGTCTCCACAAATTCAAGAAGATTGAAATCATAAAAAGCTTCTTCTCAGACCACGATGGCATAATGTTAGAAATAAACTACAATAAAAACAACCCAAAATACTCAAACACTTGGAAGCTGAATAGCATGTTATTAAATATTGATTGGGTTACCAATGACATCAAAGAAGAAATTAAAAACATCCTGGACACTAATGACAATGAAAACACAACAATCCAAAACCTATGGGACACAATGAAAGCAGTCCTGAGAGGGAAGTTTATAGCTCTACAGGCCTATCTCAAAAAACAAGAAAAAATGGTAGTAAATCATCTAACTCTTCAACTCAAAGAATTAGAAAGAGAGCAACAAGAAAACCCCAGAGTGAGCAGAAGGAAGGAGATAATAAAGATTAGAGCAGAAATAAATGACATAGAGACCAAAAAAACAATACAGAAAATCAATGAAACCAAGAGCTGGTTCTTTGAAAGGATAAACAAGATTGACAAACCTCTAGCCAGGCTCACCAAGAAGCAAAGAGAGAGGACCCAAATAAACCAAATCAGAAACGATAGAGGCGAAATAACAACAGACCCCACAGAAATACAAATGATTGTTAAACAATACTATGGACAGCTCTACTCCAACAAACTAGACAACCTGGAGGAAATGGACAAATTCCTAGGAAAGTACAACATTCCAAAACTCAATCAGGAAGAATCTAAAAATCTCAATAGGCCAATAACTATGGAAGAAATTGAAGCAGTCATCAAAAAGCTCCCAGCAAACAAAAGCCCAGGACCAGATGGCTTCTCAGGGGAGTTTTACCAAACTTTCAAGGAAGAACTAAAACCTATCCTCCTCAGACTACTACAAAAAATTCAGGAGGAAGGAACACTTCCAAGCTCATTCTATGAAGCCAGCATCACCCTAATACCAAAACCAGGTAAAGACAACACAATGAAAGAGAATTACAGGCCAATATCCCTCATGAACATAGATGCCAAAATCCTCAACAAAATCTTAGCAAATCGGATCCAGCAGTACATCAGAAAGATCATACACCATGACCAAGTAGGATTTATCCCAGGGATGCAAGGATGGTACAATATCCGCAAATCAATAAACGTGATACATCACATAAACAAATTGAAAGAAAAAAACCACATGGTCATATCAATTGATGCAGAAAAAGCATTTGACAAAATCCAACACCCATTTTTGATAAAAACTCTCAGCAAGGTGGGAGTAGAAGGATCATACCTCAACATAATAAAAGCCATATATGACAGGCCCACAGCCAACATCATACTCAATGGACAAAAACTAACACCATTTCCCCTAAGAACAGGAACAAGACAGGGATGCCCACTCTCGCCACTCCTCTTCAACATAGTCCTGGAAGTATTAGCCATTGCAATTAGACAAGAAGAAGAAATAAAAGGCATCCAAATTGGAAAAGAGGAAGTAAAACTGTCCTTATTTGCAGACGACATGATATTATACATACAAAACCCTAGAGACTCCATCAAAAAACTACTAGACTTAATACATGAATTTGGCAATGTAGCAGGATACAAAATTAACCCCAAGAAATCTGAGGCATTTCTATACACCAATAGTGAACTTTCAGAAAGAGAGATTATAAAAACAATCCCATTTACCATCGCACCAAAAAAATTAAGCTACCTAGGAATAAACTTAACTAAAGAGGTAAAAGACCTCTACTCAGAAAACTACAGGACGTTGAAAAAAGAGATAGAGGAAGACATAAAGAGATGGAAGAACATACCATGTTCTTGGATTGGTAGAATCAACATCATTAAAATGTCCATACTACCCAAAGCAATCTATAAATTCAACGCACTTCCCATTAAAATACCAATGGCCTACTTCAAAGATCTAGAACGAACTCTCCAAAAATTCATCTGGAATAAAAAAAGACCCCGAATAGCTGCAGCGATCCTGAGAAAGAACAAAGTAGGTGGGATCTCAATGCCAGATATCAAGCTGTATTACAAAGCCACTGTTCTCAAAACTGCCTGGTACTGGCACAAGAACAGACATATAGATCAGTGGAATAGAATAGAGAGTCCAGAAATTAGCCCGAACCAATATGCTCAATTAATATTTGACAAAGGAGGCAAGAACATACAATGGAGCCAAGATAGTCTCTTCAATAAATGGTGTTGGGAAAATTGGACAGATATATGCAAGAAAATGAAACTAGACCACCAACTTACACCATACACAAAAATAAACTCAAAATGGATAAAGGACTTAAATGTACGACAGGAAACCATAAAAATTCTAGAAGAATTCAAAGGCAACAAAATCTCAGACATATGCCAAAGCAATTTCTTCACTGATACAGCTCCTAGGGCAGTTGAAACTAAAGAGAAAATGAACAAATGGGACTACATCAAAATAAAAAGTTTCTGCACAGCAAAAGAAACCATCAACAAAACAACAAGAAAGCCCACTACATGGGAGAACATATTTGCCAACATTATATCTGATAAGGGCCTAATCTCCAAAATTTATAGGGAACTCATACAACTTAACAAAAGGAAGATAAACAATCCAATCAAAAAATGGGCAAAGGACCTAAATAGACACCTTTCAAAAGAGGACATTCAGAAAGCCAAGAGACATATGAAAACATGCTCAAAGTCACTAATCATTCGAGAGATGCAAATCAAAACAACAATGAGGTACCATCTCACACCTGTCAGACTGGCTATCATCAACAAATCAACAAACGACAAGTGCTGGAGAGGATGTGGAGAAAAAGGAACACTTGTGCACTGCTGGTGGGAATGCAGACTGGTGCAGCCACTATGGAAGACAGTATGGAGTTTCCTCAAAAAACTGGAAATGGAACTCCCATTTGACCCTGTGATCCCACTTCTAGGAATATATCCCAAGAAACCAGAAACACCAATCAGAAAGGATATGTGCACCCATATGTTCATAGCAGCACAATTCACCATAGCTAAGATTTGGAAACAGCCTAAGTGCCCATCAGTAGATGAATGGATTAGAAAACTGTGGTACATCTACACGATGGAATACTATGCTGCTGTAAAAAAGAAGGAACTCTTACCATTTGCAACGGCATGGATGGAACTGGAGAGCATTATGCTAAGTGAAATAAGCCAGTCAATGAAGGAAAAATACCACATGATCTCACACATTCATGGATAATAGAGACCATTATAAACTTTTGAACAATAATAGATACAGAGGCAGAGCTGCCTCAAACAGATTGTCAAACTGCAGCGGGAAGGCCGGGGAGGGTTGGGGGGCAGGAGGGAAGGGGGTAAGAGATCAACCGAAGGACTTGTATGCATGCATATAAGCATAACCAATGGACATAAGACACTGGGGGGTAGGGGAGGCCAGGGGATTGTCAAGGGCGGGGAAAAAAAGGACACATATGTAATACCCTTTGTAATACTTTAAGAAATAAAAAAAAATTATTTGGGTGATATTGGTTAATAAGATTATGTAGATTTCAAGTATACATTTTTATGATATATTGCATTCTGTGCCCTCCAAGCAAAGTCAAATCATCTTCTGTCACCATACATTTGGCCCCCTTTATCCTTTTCTACTCTTCCAACCAAGTTCCAACTGGTAACCATACTATTGGCTATATCTATGAGTTTCACTTTTATATCCACATGTGAGTGAAATCATACGGTTCTTAGTTTTTTCTGACTGACTGATTTCACTTAGCCTAAAATTCTCAAGGTCCATCCATGGCTTTTTTTCCAGAGGGTTTTGATTACTGTTTCAATTTCCTTATTAGTGATAGGTCAACTTTGATTTTTTCCCTTCAAAATATAGTTTCAGAAGGATGCATAACTTTGATAATGCATCCATTTCTTCTAGATTGTCAAATATAGTGGCATATAGTCTTTCATAGTGTTCCTTTATAATTTGTATTTCTATGGTAGACTTCATAACTTCCTTTCTGATTTTGTCTTATTTCATTTATTCTTAGTATAGCTAAAGGTTTTTCCATTTTTGTAATCTTTTATTTATTTCTTAAATATGATATTTTCCTTTTTTAAAAAGCCTTCACCATGCTACTGTCTGTGTCCATGGGTTACGCATAAACACATATGAGTTGATTAGTTGATCTCTTCACCTGCCCCCCATTCTCCCCTGCCTTATTCTCTCTGAGGTTTGATAGTAAATTCGATGTTTTCATGAATCTAGGTCTATTTTTGTTCATCAGTTTATGTTGTTCATTAGATTCCACATATCAGCGAGATCTTATGATACTTATCTTTCTCTGGCTTATTTTGCTTAGCCTACTGCTCTCCAGGTCCATCCATACTGTTGTAAATGGTAAGAGTTCTTTATTTTTTATAGCTGCATAGTATTCCATTGTATAGATGTACCATGTTTTTTAAATCCACTCATCTGCTAAAGGGCTCTTAGGCTGTTTCCAAATATTAACTATTGTAAATTGTGCTGCTATGAACATAGGGGTGCATATATTCTTTCTGATGAATGTTTCTTATTTCTTAGGATATATTCCTAGAAGTGGGATCACTGGGTCAAATGAGAGTTCCTTTTTAAATTTTTTTTGAGGAAACTCAATACTGTTTTCCACAGAGGGTGCACCAGTCTGCATACCACTAGCAGTGTACAAGGTGGGTTCCCTTTTCTCCACATCCTCTTCAGCACTTGTCATTTGTTGATTTGTTGATGATAGCCATTCTGACCGCTGTGATGTGGTACCCCATTGTTGATTTGATTTGCATCTCTCAGATGATTAGTGACTTTGAGTATTTTATCACATGCCTCTTAGCAATCGGTATGTCCACTTTGAAGAAGTGTCTACTTAGGTCCTTTGCATATGTTTAATTGCTTATCTTTCTTTTGTTCAGTTGTATGAGTTTCATAGAAATTTTGGAAGTTAACCACTTATCGTGTGTATAATTTGCAAATATGTTCTCCCATGAAGTGGGTTCTCTTGTTATTTTGTTAATGGTTTCTTTTGCTGTGCAGAAGTTTCTTATTTTGAAATAGTCCCATTTGTTTATTTTCTCCTTAGTTTCCATTGTCCTAGGAGATGCATCAGTAAACATATTCCTACAAGAAATGTCTGATATTTTGGTGCCAAAGGTTTCTTCTAGGATTTTTATTGTTTTATGTCTCACATTTAAGTCTTTTATCCATTTTGAGTTTATTTTTGTGTAAGTTGTAAGTTGATAGTCTAGTTTCATTTTTTTTGCATGTATCTGTCCAATTTTCCAAACACCATTTATTGAAGAGACTGTCTTGACTCCATTGTATTCTCTTCCCTCATTTGTCAAATATTAATTGAGCATAATGGCTTGGGTTGATTTCTGGGTTCTCTGTTCTGTTCCATTGGTTTATATGCCTGTTCTTATGCCAATACCAGGCTTTTTTTGAGTACAGTGGCTATGTAGTATAACTTGATATCAGGTATTGAGATCCTTCCAACTTTATTCTTCTTTCTCAAGATTGCTTCAGTTATTCAGGGTTTTATTTTTTTATTCCATATTCATTATTGGAATATCTGTTCTAGATCTGTGAAATATGCTGTTAATTTTTTATAGGGATTGCATTGAATCCATAGATTGCTTTGGGTGGTATGGGCATTTTAATTATATCAATTCAACCAATCTATGAGTGTGGTATATTCTTCAACTGTGCATATCTTCCTCTATCTCCTTGTTCAATGTCCTGTACTTTTCCGAGTTCAGGTCTTTTCCTTCCTTGGTCAAGTTTATTCCTAAGTCTCTTAATTTTTTATTGCAATGATAAATATGATTTTTTTCTTTATTTTCTCTCTGAGAGTTTATTAAGCTGTATAAAAATGCCATGGATTTCTGGTTGTTAATTTTATATCATGCTATGTTGCTGAATTCATTTTTTAAATCTAGTAGTTTTTTATGGAGTCTTTAGGGTTTTCTATGTACAATATTATGTCATCTGTGAATAATGACAGTTTTATTTCCCCCTTTCCAATTTGGATGCCTTTTATTTCTTCTTCTTGTCTGATCACTATGACTAGCACTTCCAGTACTATGTCGAACAGGAGCAGTGAAAGTAGGCATCTCTATCATTTTCTGTTCTTAGATGAAATAGTTTTAGTTTTTGCCCATTGAGTATGATGTTGCTTTTGGATGGAATGTTTTGTATATATTTATTAAGTCCCTCACATCTAATGTGTAATTTAAGGCAGTTGTTTCTTTGTTGAGTTTCTGCTGAACAGTCTATCTGTTGGTATAAGTGGGGTGCTAAAGTCTCCTACTAATATTGTGTTACTGTCCATTTCTCCAGGCAGGCCTGTTAATAATTGCTTTATATATGTGATGATCCTAAGTTGGGTGCATATATATTAATAATTATTATGTCTTTTTGATGGATTGTCCTATCCTTGTATGTTCAGTTCCTTACATAAGTTTGATAAATTCTCATCTATTATTTTTTCAGTAGGCTCTTTTATTTTTTTTCTTCCTCTCTTCTCCTGTCTTTTCTAATAAAATGAGATAGTTCTCACGGAAATGTTTTGTTTTTATTTTTTAGTTGAGAAATTCTTTTTTTTTTCCCCTACACCATCACACGTTTATTCCTCGGGCTTTACAGGCGAGTCTCCCGGCGGCACGGCCGGCCGTTTCTGTGGAAAGTGTGCACCTTCGAAATCGAGGGCCCGTGTCTCCCTCGGACGCGGTCCCCGCTGGCCTCTGTGCCGCGGG
>NW_005369409.1:1246083-1247849 GCF_000412655.1 Myotis brandtii | reverse complement strand
CTCCCCGGCATGCATGCGCGGCGGCGAAGGCGCGGGTCATTCACAGGCGTGTCCACGGCCCGGATGCCTCACAGGGACTCCTCGGTGGAGAGCAGTAGCCGGTTGATGTACTCGAACCCCTTGAACTCGGACTGGTCGATCCTCTTTATGACGTCCTCGTCGTCGGGGGTCAGCTGCACGGGCTAGCTGGTGAACTGCGTGTCGAAGTTGTCCAGGCCGTAGTCGTCGGTGATCTGCGGCTGGAAGGGCGGCAGCGCCTGCTTCTTCTCCAGCAGGTCCCAGTCGATGCTGCGGAAGAAGGCGTGAAACTTGATGTCGGAAAACCCAGTCTGTGGCCAGCAGCCGAGCCTCTCTTTGGGGTCCTTGTTCAAGAACCCCTTC
Source organism: Myotis brandtii (assembly GCF_000412655.1). NCBI lineage: Eukaryota > Metazoa > Chordata > Mammalia > Chiroptera > Vespertilionidae > Myotis > Myotis brandtii. Next base: position 1,247,468 of record NW_005369409.1, on the reverse strand, counting down.
AGGACGTGGGAGGCCTTGACGGAGAGGAACCGGGGGATGCGGATGGGCTTCTCCAGGATCACTTGGAACAGGTAGTCCTCCGTGTTCATGTCGGGGTTGTCGGTGATGATGTCGAAGGGGGAGCGCCCGGCCATCATCTCGAACATCAGGACGCCCAGCGCCCACCAGTCCACGCTGAACCCGTACTCCTCTCTGCGCAGGATTTCTGGGGCGATGTAATTGGGGGTCCCGCAGAACGTGCTCGTGGTGTCACCGGGACCCAGGCCTTCCTTGCACATGCCATAGTCCGTCAACTTGATGTGGCCGTCGGCGTCCAGGAGCACGTTGTCCAGCTTCAGGTCCCGGTAGAGTAGATGATGCCCCGCTCGTGCAGGAAGTTGAGGGCGACGCAGAACCTGACATGCTCCTCCGGAAGCTTCCTCTGCCGCTGCATGTGGAACATGAGGTCCCCGCCGTTGACGTACTCGATGACCAGGAACAGCCTGCTGGTCGTCTGGAAGCAGGAGTGCAGGCCGACCAGGAAGGGGCTGCTGGACGCCTGCTCGAACACGTGCTTCTCCGTCTGCACCCAGTCGATGTCCTCGTCGTCGTGCACCAGCTCCTTCTTCACCACCTTCATGGAGTAGATCTGGTCGTTCTTCTTGAGCTGCACCAGGAGGACCTTGGCGTAGCTCCCGTGCCCGATGACCCTGATGAGGTCGAAGTCCTGCAGCCCCAGCCCCTGAGAAATCTTGATGCCGTCCATCCCGTCGATGACCGGCTTGAGGTCCTCCGAGTCATCTTTAATGCTGTCACGTTTCCGGGAGGAGGAGATGTAAGGAATGCCATCGGTCTCCTCGGGAGCCAGGTCCACGTCGTCGTCCTTGTCATCTACCGGAGGCTCCTGGGATGGCATGACGGGATCCATATGCCTCTGGCAGGTCAGCGGGACGAGCACGTGGCAGCCCTTATGGACCAGCAGTTTGCAGTTGACGCACCGGTAGCCCTGCCTGGTGAGGCCCCATATCCTCTCGCTGCACTGGCCGCAGTACGCTCTCCTGTTAAAGCGCTTGGCTTGGAAGAGGTGGCCGTTGGCGCGGTACAGCTTCCTCCATCTTCGGGCTCCGCGGCGGCGGTAGATGTATTCCTGAATGATGAGCCCGTCGCTCCTGCGCTGACAGGACAGGCGGAAGGCCTCCTCCAGCTCCATCTGGGAAGACACAGTGCAAGGGTCACCTTGACTGTCCACCCACTTGAGGGTGAGCGGCTGGCCCTGGGGGAGGCTGCACATCTCCCTCACTTCCGCACACAGCTCCTCGAAGGTGGTGGCGGCGTCCAGGCTGGTGACCAGGATGTCCCAGCTGTAGTGCGCCTTGAGGCGGACGCGGCCGCCGCTCCCGTGCATC
>NW_005369409.1:1233235-1245900 GCF_000412655.1 Myotis brandtii | reverse complement strand
AGAAATTCTTTTTTATTGTTGACACTATTGCAGAAAACCCCATTCCTCCCCCCTTTGCCCACTTCCAATCAGCCCCCATCCCCCTCCATTGTCATTCACCACATTATTGCTTGTGTCCATGGGCTATGCATATATGTTCTTTGGTTAATCTCTTCACCTTCTTTTATCCCATCCCCCTCCCTCCCTCCCTTCTAATATCAGTCTGTTCCACGTATCCATGCTTCTGGTTCTATTTTGTTTATCAGTTTGTTTGTTTGTTAGATTCCACATATAAATTTGATCATATGGTATTTGTCTTTCTCTTAACTGACTTATTTTGCTTAGCTTAATAATCTTCAGGTCCATCCATGCTGTCACAAAGGGTAAGATTTCCTTCCTTTTACAACCACATAATATTTTAGTGTGTAAATGTACCATAGCTTTTTTATCCACTCATCTACTGATGGGCACTTGGGCTGTTTCCACATCTTAGCTATTATAAATAATTAGAGGCCCGGAGCACAAAATTTGTGCACTCGAGGGCATCTCTCAGCCCAGTCTGTGCCCCCTCGCAGTCGGGGAGCTCTCAGGAGCCTGCAGGGAGTGGGCCTAAGCTATCAGTCAGACATCCTTAGCACTGCCGCTGAGGCAAGAGAAGCTCCCACCACCACTGCTGTGCTTGCCAGCCATGAGACTGGCTCAGGGACTCTGTGGGAACACACTGACCACCAAGGGGCAGCTCCTGCATTGTCTGCCCCTTGGTGGTCAGTGCAAATCGACCAAATGGCATCATAGTGACTGTTCGTTCCACCGTTCGGTCGACTTGCATATAGCCTCCACAGCTGGGAGAGTCAAGGTTGTGGTCACTCAGTAGGATACCTGGGTTGTAGGTCCTGTCACTGTTCCTGGAGGCTCTGGTCTGGGTGCTTCTATGGTTGCTAAAGCTTCTGGAAACAGGCACTGCTGTTGCTGCACCTCATGTACCACCATGGTTCCCAAAACCTCTGGCCGCAGACACTACCATGGTTTCTGGAGCCTCCAGCCTTGGGTTGCCATAGTTCCTAGAGCCTTAGGTTGTGTAGCTGGTACTTCAGTTCCTAGATCCTCCAGTAACAGGCTCCATTGCCCCTGTTTCTCTGGTCCTTTCACCTCCATGAGTTCAAACCTATGCACCTATAAAGATGTATGGGTCTCTCTCAGGCAGTCTGGTGTGCTGTGTAGAAAATCCTGAGTTGGACTATGAGAGTCCAACTAGTTATATATAAATTTAAAAGTAGAGACAAAGGAAACAACTCATACCACCATAATGCTGACATCACCATATTAGAATATTTTTTAAAATTCTTTATTGTTGAAAGTATTACAGATGTCTTTCTTTGTCTGGCTTATTTCATTTACCATAATACCATCTAGGTCCATCCATGCTGTCAGAAAAGGTAACATTTCCTTCTTTTTTATGGTCGAGTGGTATTCCATTGTATACCATTTTATCCACTCATCTATTGATGGGTACTGGGCTGCTTCCAAAGCTTGTTTATTGTAAATAACACTACAATGAACACAGGGGTACATATATTCTTTCAAATGACTGCTTTGGATATCTTCAGATAAATCCCAAGAACTGGATTCACTGGGTAATGAGGCAGTTTCTTTCTTTCTTTTTCTTTCTTTCTTTCTTTCTTTCTTTCTTTCTTTCTTTCTTTCTTTCTTTCTTTCTTTCTTCCTTCCTTCCTTCCTTCCTTCCTTCCTTCCTTCCTTCCTTTCTTTCTTTCCTCTTTCTTTCTTTTTTTTTTTTTTATAAAATTCAATACTGCTTCACAAAGTTAACTGCACCAATCTGCATTTCTACCAACAGTTCACAGGGTCTTCGTTTCTCCATATTGTCACCCACAAATGTCATTTGTGGATTTGTTGATGATAGCTATTCTTACAGTTGTGAGGTGATATCTCAATGTGGTTTTAATTTGTATTTCTCTGATAATTAGTGACATTGAACATCTTTTCCTATGTGTATTGACCACCTGTACATCTTCTTTGGAGAAGTGTCTATACAGGTCCTTTGTCCATGATTTTCATTGGATTGTTTATTTTGGTGTTGAATACTATAGGGTTTTTATGAATTTTGGATATGAACTCCATATCATATATATCAGTGCTGAAGATGTCCCTTTTTTGCACCAATGACACTCTCCACCCTGCTCCTGCCTTCTCCCCAGTGCTTCACCACACTCTTGTCTGACCATGGGTTATGCATATAAGTTCACTGGGAAACTCGTCCTCCCATCTTCTTTCTGAAATTCATCAGACCACTGCATGCTTCAAAGTCACTGGATCTATTTTGTTTATCAGTTTATTTTTTCTTTAGATTCTACATATAAGAGAGATCATGTGATATTTGTCTTTCTCTTACTGGCTTATTTTGCTTCTAATACTCTCCAGGCCCCTTTATGCTGTCTCAAAGGATAAGGAATTCTTGTTTAAAGCTGCATAGTATTCCATTTTATCCACTCATCTATTGATGGGCATTTGGATTGTTTCCAGATCTTAGCTATTGTAAATAGTGCTGCTATGAACATAGGGGTACATATATTCTTTCTGACTGGTGTTTTGGGATTCTTAGAATATAGACCTACAAGTAGGATTACTGGGTCAAATGGCAGTTCCAGTCTTAAATATTTGAGGCAACTTAAAGACTCCTCCAAAAAACTACTAGAACTGATCAATGAATTCAGTAAAGTAGCAGGATACAAAATAAATATTCAGAAGTTGGTTGCATTTTTATACAAAAATAACTAGAGGCCTGGTGCACAAAATTTGTGCATGGAGGGTGGGTTCCTCAGTCCAGCCTGCACCCTCTCCAATCTGGGACCCCTTGGGGGATGTCTGACTGCTGGTTTAGGCCCTATCCCTATGGACAACCAGCAGTCGGACATCCCTCTTGCAATCCAGGACTGCTGGCTCCTAACCGCTCGCCTGCCTGCCTGCCTGCCTGATTGCCCCTAACCCCTCTGCTTGCCGACCTGATCACCCCTATCTTGCCCCCCTGCCAGCCTGATCAACCCTAACTTGCACCCCTGCTGGCCTGATCACCCCTAACTTGCCCCCTGCCAGCCTGATCACCAGTCTGGTCTCCCTCTGCAGGAGGCGACCTGGTGGATCAGGGGAAGGCACCGCCCCTATTACCCTGCTTCTGCTACCACTGCTGGCCTGAGCCTCAGCCCTTCACAGCCGCTAAGGCTTTGTTTGGAAGGACGTCCGGGACATGTCACTCTAATTAGCGTAGATTTGGGGACCATTACAACCATGCAGAACTTAAAGAATACATATGGCCCTGGCCGATTTGGCTTAATGGAGAGAATTAGCCTGTGGACTGAAGGGCCCCAGGTTTGATTCTGGTCAGGGGCACATGCCTGGGTTGCGGGCTCGATCCCCAGCAGGGGGCCTGTGGGAGTCAGCTGATAACTGATTCTTATCATTGATGTTTCTATCTCTCTCTCCTTCTCCCTTTCTCTCTTAAAGCAATAAAAAATATTTTTAAAAAGAGAAAACACATGATCTTCACATTGGGATTTGTCATTTTACAATATTCTTTGTGCAGTATTTTAACTACCCTCAACTTTCCTTTACCCACCCTTAAAATGCAATTTATTTGGGGGAAGATGATCAGGATTGCCAGCATTCTAGTGGGTAGAAGTTTTTTTTCTGGAGGGGATGGGGTCTTGAAAATATTTAAAAATTGAGCATGGTGATGGTTGTACCACTCTGAATTTACTTTAAAAAACCAGTTCATTGTACACCTTAGGTGACATGTACAGTATATGAATTATATCTCAACAAAGCTGTTCTTTTCTTTCTTTTTTAATAAAAACCAGTCTTATAATCAATTGCAGATGTTTTCAGAGGCTCCCCAGGATTTGCTTACTGCATCCCAAATCACGGCTGTGACTCCCAGTTGCCTCCAGTCCTGGTAGATCTGGAAGGTGTGGTTTGCAAAGGAGAAGGTGACAAGAGGCTTGTGGAATTTCTGCAGCCCCATTCCCGCAGTCTCCTCATAGGGCACCAGGGCCATTTCCACTGTGACAGCTCTCTGCTTCCTTTAACCTGTTGGACAAAAGAATCCTGTATGCTCTGGCCAGAAAGTGCATTCTCCATTAAGTGGCCCAAATGCTTTTTTTAAGGATCCTGCAAAGTAGCATCCAGGTCCTGCCCCTGTAGGTATTTTGTCATCAGGTAAGGAAGTAACAAAGAATGGCTGGTTATATTTGGGAGGTAGTGTCAAATTACTCGATTTCTTCTTTCCTAGAAGTGCAAGGCTATGATTTTCATGAATATCTAAGCTCAAGGTATTAGACAACCTACAAAAAACAATAAATGGAAGATCTTTAAGATGTTCCAAATCACTGAATTGCTCATGACAAATCTGTAGACGACTTGTATAATCTCCTTTCTCCAGTTTCATCGAATACTTATGTGGATAGGCATCGCCTGAACCCATTTGTCTTTTATGCTGGTCAAAGATGATCCACAGTTGGCTGTCAAATTCTGATTCATATAATAATTCACAAAGTAGTGGGCAGCTTGGAGTTACTTCCCCACTTTTGGATTGATGAAAGTTATAGGTAAGGATTATTTCATAAAGTTGACAATTATTTGGCAAAACATCTCTTGATCCTAAAGGTTTTGTTTTTGCACTCAGTGAGTATAGTGTTTGGACCCAGCTCTTCAAAGTTATGCAGGGAGCCAGAGCTTCATATTTCAAGGAGGACTGAATATCAAAACGGTTGATTCCTTCTGATGCATGAATATTTAACTGAGGAGCGGTACACACTATCATATGGAAAGAAATGGTGTAATCAATATTGACATCAGTAAGACTAGCCCACCAACGGACAATGAAAATTCAATTGCTTTCCCACTTAAGACACGAAAAGCTTCAGTCAGTGTTCCTTTTTCTGGAAGGGAACAAACTTATAGAATTTATGGCTTCGATATGCTCTTTGCTTCACAAATTGTACTGCATAAAGAATAAACTTGGCCAACACCTCAAAAGAACAAGAACACACTGTAACTTCAGCCCATGTTGCTCCCTCAGGAACCTCAACAAAATGCACCATCTCAGTTGTGCCAAAAGAGCTATATTCTTGGGCTTCTTTGTAGTTTCTCAATACAGTAGATTTACTCAAGTCCCCATCTTCATTCGAATCAATTCAGGCTCTCCAGACTTCACCATCGTGCCATACCAAGCAGTCATATACAGGGCCAGGATCACTAAATTTTTTCTCAAAAGAATTTAGCAATTCCACTTGACTTTGAAGCTCCTCTTTGATTAGTTTATTTACTTGAGAAAGACAATTGTTTGCAACACCAAATTCTTCTTGTTTTCTACAAGCTTCTGCCAGGGCCATTCTGTGAACAGGGTCCCAGGTTTTTTCCTTCAGTTCTTTCTGTATCCTTTCCTTGAGAGCCTTTGGATAGAAGTCATAGCCATTTTTTATGCTAATATGATATCTGCCTGAAGGATTTGTCCAGCTTGCAGGAATCTGATGCACTCTTCCTGAAAGGCCAATAATTTCACCATTTTTTGGCTCTACTACTATAGCAGTATTCATATCATCACTTCCTGTTGTGTCAATGATATCAACAAGTTTTGGTTTTCCATCAGATGTAACCTGCATGCCCGGGGGCCCGGGGTCAACCCCCGTGTCCAGGATGGCGATGAGCACCCCCTACCCCTCATACTTCGGGTAGCAACAGAGAAAAAAGGCTGCCCTGGTCTCTTTCTTGGGCAGCAGGCAGTGGAAGGGGAAGGGCTCCTTGGTGGCAGTGGCAGCCATGGACACAGGCTGGAGGATGGGAAAAAGGCAAATTGCCAGGCTGCGCAGAAGATAGGTGTGAGCAGGTTAGATAATTTATTACTATTTTTTCTTTTTTCTTTTTTGAGGTAGGCCTATGAACTTCCCTCCCAGGATTGCTTTCACTATGTCTCATTGATTTTGCATTGTTATGTTTTCATTGTCATTTGTTCCCAGGATGTTTCTTATTTCTTCTTTGATCTCGTTGGTAACATAATCATTGTTTAATAACATGTTATTTAGCTTCCAATTTTTTATTTTTTTTTATTTTAGATGATTTCTAATTTTATGGCATTGTGATCCAAGAAGATGCTTGATATGATTTCAATCTTCTTGAAATTGTAGAGACTTACCCTGTGTCCTAATATGTGGTCTATCTTTGAAAATGTCCCATGTGCACTTGAGAAGAAGGTGTATTCGTAGCTTTGGGGTGAAATATTTTGAATATGTCAATTAATTCCATCTGATCTAATGAGTCGTTTAGGATTGCTGTTTCTTTGTTGATTTTTTGTCTAGAAGATTTATTCATTTATGCCAACAAGGTATTAAAGTCCCCTACTATAATTGCATTGCTGTTGATCTCTTTTTTGATATCTTCCAGAAGTTTTTTTTTTTTTTAATGTATTTGGGTGCTCCTGTATTGGGTGCAAATATGTTTATCAGAGTTGTGTCATCTTGTTTCAATCCCTTTAGTATTATGATGTGGCCTTACTTATCTATTGTTATGGAGTTAACTTTGAAGTCTATTTTGTCAGATACAAGTATTGCTACCCCAGATTTTTTCTTTTTCATTTCCGTTTCCATGAAAAACTTTTTCCATCCCTTCACTTTCAGTCTGTGTGAATCCCTTGTTCTGAGGTGGGTCTCCTGTAGACAGCATATGTATGGGTCTTATTTTACTTACCTATTCAGCCACCCAACGTCTTTTGATTGGAGCATTTAATCCATTTACGTTTAACATTATTATTGATAAGTACTTGTTTGTAGTCATTTTTATTCTTTATGCCTATGTACCTTCTTCCCTTTCTTTTTCTTATTTTTACAACAGTCCCTTTAGCATTTCTTGCATTACTGGCTTGGTAGTATTGAATGCTCTTAGTCTTTTTTTTGTCTGTGAAGCTTCTGACTTCCCCTTTAATTTTGAATTATAGCTTCCCTGGACAGAGTATTCTTGGATTGAATCCCTTGCTTTGCAACAATCACTTTGTATACATCATTCCATTCCCTTCTGGCTTGACATGTTTCTGTTGAGAAATGATTTGATAATTTAATGGGAGATCCCTTGTAGGTGACTCTATGTCTCTTTTTTGCAGCCCTCAAGATTCTCTCTTTGGCATTAATGTTTGCTATTGTAATATGATGTGTCTTGGTGTGGGTCTTTTTTGTTCATCTTGTTTGGAACTCTCTGTGCTTGTGTGACTTTTTCTTCCCCAAGTCAGGGAAGTTTTCTGTTATTATTTCTTCAAATAGGTTTTCTAATCCTGCTTCTTTTCTTGTCCTTCTGACATTCCTATTATATGAATGTTGCTTTGTTTCATGTTGTCCCAAAGGTCCCTTAAGCTCTACTCCTGCTTTCTATTGTTTTTTCTTCAACTGATGATCAGATTAGGTGTGTTTTTCAATCCTGTCTTCTAACTTGCTGATTTGGTTGTCAGTGACTCATAGTCTACTGCTGAAACCTTCCATTCTGTTTTTAAATTATAGCTATATCATTCTTCATTTCCTCTTGGTTTGTACATATGTTGATTTTCTCATCCAGCCTGTTTAGGAACTTAATGACCCTTATTCTGAATTTTTTTCTCTGATATATTGCTTGGCTCCATTTCATTTAGTTCCTTTTCTGGTGAGTCCTCCTTTTCTTTCCTTGTGGTGTTGTTTCTTTGTCTCCCCATTTTTGCTGTCTCTTTCTGGCACTGGGCACCCCACTTGGGGTGTGATAGGTTGAAGACCCTATTGGGAAAATTGTCCAGAAATCATTATCTCAGAGGCTGGATATGCCTTGAATCTCATGCCATTATTGTCTCTGCTCTGAGTTGTATTCCCTTCTCCTATGGTTCTTGTCCTTCAGTTGTCCGCTTCAGATGGTCTTTGTGGTAGCTGTGTGTGCACAGTTCATCTGGTGTGCAACTCCCTGTGAGGACCCAGAGCCCTCTGGAATGCAATTCATTGTGCAGCCCTGGAACCCATGGCATGGTGGCGCCCTAGGTCCCTCTGGAAGAGCACTTGCAGTACAGTCCTGTGACCCCTGGCTAGGCACACCTGATAGCTTCTGGTCACCCTGGCAGTGCTCTCCTTTGGCCCAAATGGGGCTCATGCTGGATTTCTCTGGGTATCCCAGCAGGAGTGTCCCAGGGGCCATTGTGGAGTGAGTATGGGTTGTTCTGGATTGCACAGTCAGAGCTCTTCTGTGGCCCAGTGTGGGGTGCATTCTGGGTTACTCCAGATTGTCCTGGCAGCAAGTCCCTGGGCTTAGATTGGAGCAAGCACTGGTTGTTCTGGGTTGCACAGTCCTTGCTTTCCTGTGGCCTGAAGTGAGGCAAGTGGTGGGTTGCCCCAGTTCACCCCCCCCCATGTGGAGCAGGTGTGGGTTACTCTGGTTCACACAGTCTACACTCTCCTGTGGCCAAGATTGGGGTGGACACTGGGTTTCTCTGGGTTGCCCCAGCAGCAGGTCCCAGGACTCAGGGTTGAGCGGGTGCCAGGTGTCTCTGGTTTAGACTGGCACTATGATTCTGGGGCCCAGGATGGGACTGAGGTACAGGGGTCCCCGTGGCTTGCACTCACTGCAGGGTCTTGAAACTGGATCCTGGATGCTGGGTCCAAGCGGTCTGGTGATGAGGCCTGGTGTGGGAGCTCACTCTAGCAAGTGCTCACTGCAGATGTCTGGGATCCTGCTGGGAGGTACTGCACCACTCACTGCTTGGGCAACGTGGTGGTTCTACATGGGTTATGGCTGGCAAGTAGCAGTCTCTAGGTGTTCTCTGCCCTTACTTATTGAAAACTGTCTCCTCAGCTATGTCTAATTTGTTAATTCTTGGTTAATGTTCTCTGATTTAGTTGCTTTTCTGCCCTGGCCCCAGGATAAGGTGTGTGCCACTTCTGCCTATTTGGTCACCATTTTGAAATCCTCTCTATCCTCACTTTTTATTTAAAAATTAACTCAAAATGTATCATAGCTCTAAGTGAAAACTATAAAAATTTTAGAAGAAAACATAAGAGAAAATTTTGGGGGCCTACAGCTTGGTGAAGAGTTCTTATATCTGACACTGAAAGCATAATCCATTAAAGAGAAAATTGATAAATTGAACCTGATTTTATCCACATTTTGCTCTGCAAAGGAGGCTGTTAAAATAACAAAAACACAAGCCACAGACTTAAATGAAATGTTTGCAAACCACATATCTGTCCAAGAACTTGTATCTAGAACATATAAAGAACTCACCTGATTCCCAGAATTTGTCAAATTTGAACACTGTCTAGCATTTGTTTCTGCATCTGCAAAGCATTCTTAAATTTTCTATCACCTGGTCTGACATTTCTATAACCTGAATCTGACCTTTATATTTCAGACCCTTAGTCTGATTATGGTACATAAAATCTAAGCCATTATCCATGAATTTACAGACACTTGGCAGCTCACAAACTGTCCTGAGAATTCCTCTACATGTTAAAAAGGATTGACAGTACCTGGCCTACCAACAAGAATAAGGTGGCATTATTGTTGCAAGAAGGTTTTTTTATTACTTTATTAATTGACGAGAGAGAGAGAGAGAGAGAGAGAGAGAGAGAGAGAGAGAGAGAGAGATTTGTTGTACCACTTATGTATGCATTCATTGGTTGATTCTTGTATGTGCCCTGACCAGGGATTGAACCAGCAACCTTGGTATAGCAGGATGACACTAACCAACTGAGCTATCAGGCCAGGTCTCAAGAAGTTTTATTAAAATATTATTATCCTCATCTTTTGGACTGGACTAATGAGGAACTAACAGATGCAGTGAATTGCCCAAGATTATATACCTATCTAGTAGATAGCATAGCTGAGACTAGAACCCAGAGTTTTTGCTTCCTGGTAGGATGTTCATTCTCTTCACCTCATACTATTTCTCATACAATGCTCCCTCACTAACAGCAAAATGTAATGATACTTATAAGAGATTTTTTAACTCTTCCAGTTGATGGAATTTGTATGATATAAAAGTCAGTAATATACTCATTCATAATTTCAACTAACATATATTGAGATCTTACTATGTTGCAGGCCCTGACATAAGTAATGTAGAAATATTTGAGGTATTCAAAGAGGAATCACTACTGAATAGTTCTCATCAAATAAATCTCTAGTAGCACTACTAGATATAATAGTCTGAAGCTTTATGAAATACCTGTTTATGATTCTACATTAAAAAGGGATTACCAGAGATCACACTATTTCCTACCTCCAATTAGAGGTGCACTCAACATAAGACAATTATAATCCTGGTTAATGCTAATATGGTATCAAGCACTGATCTAAGCACTGTACATACACACACACACACACACACACACACACACACACACACACACACGTAATCATTCAATCTGTACAATAATTCTAAGATACAGGTATTATTATATCCACGTTAGAGATGAGTAGATTAAGGTATAGGAAGATTAAGTGACTTGTACATACCCATAAAGCTGGTAAGTAGTCAAGCCAAGATTTGAACTCAGTCTGTTTTGAGAGTTTACACTCTTAAGTACTTCACTCTACAGTCCTATATTACTTTGTGGGAATCTCTACTAACCTAAGTTGAAAGACAGAAATCAAAAATGAGGAAACAAAACAGAAGTCTAATTGAGTACCTTTAAACTCAGATTTTTATTACATTCCCTTACAAGGTAGTACAATTGAAAATGTTCTAGGGGAGTTTCTTGGGGTGGTTTTTATTTTTTGTTTTGTCTCTTTAATATAGTCTCAACTAGACATAAAATGGAAAAGAAATGTAGCATTTCCACTGAGCTTTTGAGTTCTTTCATATATGCTCCAAAAGTGTTACTCATCCCACCTCCATGCCCCCCTCCCACTAATGTAACAATACAAGAAGTAGTACAATGTACTTTTTGGGAAAAGTGACTCTTTGCAATAGTTTTGGATCATAAGAATGTATTCTTTTATCCCCTGATGATTTCCCACCTCAATTTCCCAGCAAAGAGTATTTCCTAATGCTTAGATTGTTGGCAGTATTTCCACCAATAAAAGTTGCTTTAGTTCTGCCCTTAAGGCTACAGTCTCAAGTGGGAAGTAATGCTGTAAATCCAAACAACTTTGCCAGCAAGGGGGACAGAGAACTGGGCTACCTGTCTAAGGATTTCTGCAGCAATAAGGTTCCTGTGAGAGATGTTATTCTGAAAGAACATATCCACTAGATTTAAAAGTTAGTTTTGATCTTAGTTGCCACTCCTCACTTCTAACACTCAAATTGACTGTGTTTGTGCTATGAAGGCAGTGGCTGTAATCCTCTACCTTCAAGTCTTTCTGCACCTGTGACATAAGCCTACATTTTTCCTTAATGCCAAGGCTGCTCAAAATTGAAACATTTTGTTGTAATTTTCCTCTTGGCTAAGAATAATAGAGGCTAAGATCATAGGAGATAAATGAAGGGAAAATGTATTAAGGAGGAGGTGGAAGAGGATAAACAGCACGTGAACAGAGGGGTGTTTCATGAATGGAGAGAAAAATGGAGGACAAATGGAGACTCTGTAACACTTCTGTCCTGCCCCAAATAATGTGATGAAAGTTTTTCAGAGAATAATTTGATTTATTGAGTATATTCCAAGAGAGGAGACACAATAGAACTGATCCATCTATTACAAAATCTTCAGACTAGGGCATATATCTTTTCTTCCCCTGGATTCCAGCCAGAGAAAATTAAAAAATAGTATACCTGTCATGCTATGTAAAAATGCTAGCCATTTCTCAAGACTTATCAAAACAGTTTTGTCCTCCCTTGCTCATTTCCTATCCAAGTTCTTCCTCTAGTCAAACGCACATTTTTTTTAGATGCCAAAAAAATCCCAATTCCCTTCAGATGGTGTGTCTGCCTGGGCTTTGGTTTGAAGTTCAGGAACATCAATCATGCCACAGTAGATCCCCTTGACCCATTCTTCTGATGATCCCTGAGAGGGGTGGGCCTCAAGTAAGAGCCTGGAAGGGGGTGACTCCAAGATGCATATTCCTACTGACTCCTTAGGTAATCCACCTGTACCCTGGAGCCAACCCCCACCCCCCATTGGTCTTGCCTTATCTGGAATATTTCCTCTATTATTCTTAGCCAAGAGGAAGATTACAACAAAATGTTTCAATTTTGAGCAGCTTTGGCATTAAGGAAAAATGTAGGCTTATATCACAGGTGCAGAAAGACTGAAGGTAGAGGATTACAGCCACTGCCTTCATAGCACAAACAGTCATTTGGGTGTTATAAGTGAAGAGTGGCAACTAAGATCAAAACTAACTTTTAAAAACCTTTTTTTGCTAATTTCTTGCATGATAGAGAGATAGTTTAAGAAACTGCTTTATATATTGAAGGTAAATCCCATATACCAGTATATACCAGACCCTATATATGGTTCCACAGAAAGATAATACAAAGATAGGATTGGATCCTGGCCAGTATGGCTGAGTTGGTTGAGCTTTGTCCCATGCACTAAAAGGTTGACAGTTCAATTTCTGGTCAGGACATGCGCCTGGGTTGCAGGCTTTATTCCCAGTAGGGGCATGAGGGAGAGGCAAACGATGGATGTTTCTCTCTCACATTGATCTCTCTCTCTCTCTCTCTCTCTCTCTCTCTC
>NW_005369409.1:1229632-1233220 GCF_000412655.1 Myotis brandtii | reverse complement strand
ATATTTCTCCTCTCTAAAAAACAATAAAATTAAAATAATAATAATAAGAAGATAGGATTGGGAAGATATGACTTTGCAACAGGCACAGTTGGTTGATTCTGAGTTCTGAATGAGTTAGCAAGCTGTCAAAAAGGCAAATGTATTACATATGTCCAATTTTCCCCCACTGACCCTTCCACCCCTCACCTGCCCGCCCCCGGGTCTACCACACTATTGTCTGTGTCCATGGATCATGTGTATATGCATATAAGTTATTTGGTTAATCTCCCCACACCAGCCTTTCCTCTGAGACTCTTCAGTCTGTTCCATGCTTCCACGTCTCTGGATATATTTTGTTCATTCATTTACTTTGTTCATTAGATTCCACATATAAATGAGGTCATGTGTTAGGTTGTAGCAATAAGAACACAATGCTCAGAATTAGGGAGGTGATTATTCCACTCTATTCTGAAATTATAAGACCACTTAATATACTTGTACTGGTGGAAATAATACTTTATAACTGATATAGGTAAACTGGATTGTGCTACATTATAGTGTCCAGGATGGTGAATGAGGAGTAACTTGAAAACTGTTTAATATGAGAAAACAAAAAATTAACCAAAGATGTTTATCATAAAAATAGACTTAGCTATTTTAGGGTCTATAATAGAACACTAAAAATAGGCTTGTCCTATATAATACAAATGAGAGTAGGACAAGTAGGTAGAAGTTCCATACAACTGTAGCTTTTATAATAAATCTGAGAATATGTCAGGATTCAAAGAGATAAGTCTTAATAATCAGTTAAATTGGCTAGCTACAGTGCTTAACAATGGCATTCAGAATCACATCTAGCTGGCAGAAAGAAGGATCAGCAGAGGACCCAAAATGCTGCTAAGAAAATCTCTCAATGTCATTGAGGTTAGAATAAAAGTATATTTAAAAATAACCAAAAAGTCAGAATGGGAAAGCAAAAAAACAAGAGTAAAGCAAGTTGAAGTCCCAGATAATATGAGTGGAAACTAAAAAAAAAAGAACAAATTATCATAGTAAAAATAAAGTCCAGTTAAGAGAACCAAGAGAGAAATAGTAGTAACCATAGCCAGAATCCAATGGCAGTTGATTTTTAACTAGCAAGCTATGTCATGGCTCCTTCAGAAATTGAAACTCTTTGAGAGTGCCACTCAAAATGATAACTGACTATAATGATCACTACCCCCAGGTGATTGAGGATCTTAAAGCTAGAAAACGCCTTAGGCCTTGGCCAGTTTTGCTCAGCGGATAGAGCATCCACCGGTGGACTGAAGTGTCCCGGGTTTGATTCCAGTCAAGGGCACATACCTAAGCTGCAGGTTCCCTGGCCCTGGTCAGGGTGTGTGTAGGAGGCAACCAATTGATGTGTCTCTCACATCGATGTTTCTTTCTGTCTCTCCCTCTCCCTTTGAGTCTCTCTGAAAATTAATGGAAAAATATTCTAGGCTGAGGATTAAAAAAAGAAAAGAGAAGAAAACACCTTAGGGAGCATATAGTCCAGTGGTTCTCAACCTGTGGGTCGCGAACAATGAAAATACATCCTGCATATCAGATATTTACATTACGATTCATAACAGTAGCAAAATTACAGTTATAAAGTAGCAGTGAAAATAATTTTGTGGTTGAGGGTCACCACAACATGAGGAACTGTATTAAAGGGTCGCGGCATTAGGAAGGTTGAGAACCACTGTATAGTCCATCCTCTGTTTCAGTTCTACCTTTGAAAATCTATATTTTTCAGTGATGAGTATACTTGTCTATAGCATGCTTATTTCAAATTGACGACCAGGCAGTGCACATAAATTTCAGATGAGCAACACCATTTACCTACAATACAATTAAGTATCCTTCAACAGGGTGTTTTACAGTATTGCAGTATACTTAATCTAAACACTACTTGGCATGCCAACTATAGATCAAACCTCAAGAACTTCCTGCAACAATCTATTTCCACAACTTTCTCCACTGTGTACAATTACTTTAAGTATTCAAAGCAGTATATGCCTACCTCTAATTTTTCCTTCAATACCCCAAGGACTTATATAAGTGACCAGAAGGAAACAGTATACCTCAAGGAGTTATGCTACCTCAAAAGTGGAATATATACATGTGACTTCCTGTCTGGACAAAATAGTGTAGACTCATATCTCCATCCTTTACCTTCACAGAGTGCAATTAAAATCAACAAACAAAGGAGAGCTCTGAAAGGTAGAAGTGGTTAGGGACCCCAGGATTGTAGGAGACACACAGTGGCAGGGTGCCTTACATCATGCTATTCAACAGAAGAAAGGAACCCAGGCCTGAAATTTCCGGACCCCCTACTTAACAACAGAAGATGGTTCAAGTAGACTTATTCTTCCCCCAGATCACTCAGAGTCCTGCTATAATAGCAGGCCAGCCTCACATCACAGGCAAGGGGGATTGATCATGCTGCTAATAATAAGAGGCAAGAAGAGTACTCTTCCCTCCAGGGCCTGATAGCCATTCTAACAGGTGTGAGATGGTACCTCATTGTCATTTTGATTGGCATCTCTCAGATGATTAATGACTGAGCATTTTTTCATGCTTTTTGGCCTTCTGTATGTCCTCTTTCAACAAGTGTCTATTTAGGTCCTTTGTCTATTTTTTAATTGGACTATTTATCTTCCTTTTGTTAAGTTGTATGAGTTCCCTATAAATTTTGGAGATTAAACCCTTATTAGATGTGTCATTGGCAAATGTGTTCTTCCATGCTGGGCGATCTCTTTTATTTGTTGATGGTTCTTTTTGCTGTGCAGAAGTCTTTTATTTTGATGTAATTCAATTTGTTTATTTTCTCCTCAGTTTCCATTGGCCTAAAAGATGTATCGGGTAAACATATCCCTACAAGAGATGTCTGAGATTTTGCTGCCTATGGTTTCTTCTAAGATTTTTATGGTTTTACAACTGACAGTTAAGTCTTTTATCCATTTTGAGTTTGTTTTGGTTTATGGTGTAAGTTGGTGGTCTAGTTTCATTTTTTTTTTGCATATATCTGTCCAATTTTTCTAACACCACTTATTGAAAGACTGTCTTGACTCCATTGTATGCTCTTGCCTCATTTATCAACTATTCATTGAGCATAATGCCTTAGGTTGATTTCTGGGTTCTCTGTTCTGTTCCATTGGTCTATTTGCCTGTTCTTATGCCAGGAACAGGCTGTTTTGATTATAGTAGCTTTGTAATATTACTTGATATCTGGTATTGTGATTTACTTTCTCAAGATTGCTGTGGCTATTTGAGGTCTTTTTTTTTTTTTTGGTTCCATATAAATTGTTGGAGTCTTTATACTAGATCTGTAAAATATGGCATTGGTATTTTAATAGGGATTGCATTAAATCTATTGATTCCTTTGGGTAGTATGGACATTTTAATGATGTTGATTCTACCAATCCACGAACACAGTATATTCTTCCACTTGTGTATATCTTCCTCTATCTCTTTTTTCAACATCCTATACTTTTCTGAGTACAGGTCTTTTATCTCCATGGTTGTTAAATTTATTCCTAAGTATCTTACCTTTTTGGTGCAATGATAAATTATATATATATATAT
>NW_005369409.1:1227596-1229538 GCF_000412655.1 Myotis brandtii | reverse complement strand
AGTTTATTATTATTTTTTTGGTATTTTTTTTAATTTTATGTTTCAATTACAGTTTACATTTGTTGTTATTTTGTCTTCATTTCAGGTGCAGCATAGCAGCTAGATAATCAGATACTTTATGAGTCGTTCCTTCTGGTGCTCCCAGCAGCCACCTGACCCGCACACGCTTATTACAATATTGTTGACTATATTCCCATGCTACACTTTACATCCCATGACTATTCTGCGTCTACCAATCTGTACTTCTCATCCCGAAGCCTTTCCCACCCCATTCCCAGCTCTGCTCCCCACACCACCTCCTTGCTTCTTGATAAGTCTGGCTAATGGTTCACCACTCTTGTTTATCTTTTCAAAGAACAAGCTCTTGTTTCATTGATCTTTTGTATTGTTTTCTTGGTCTCTATTTCATTTATTTTTATTCTGATCTTTATTATTTTCTTCCTTCTACTTACCCTGGGCTTTTCTTGTTGCTCTCTTTCTAGTTTTTTAAGTTGTAGGGTTAGATAACTTATTACAAGTTTTTCTTGTGTGGTTTTTTTGGGTGTGTTTTTTGAGGTAAGTCTGTAGTGCTATGAACTTCCCTCTCAGGATTGCTTTCACTGTGTCCCATAGATTTAGGATTATTGTTTTTTTTTTTTATTTTCATTTGTTTCTATGATATTTTTTATTACTTCTTTGATCTCTTTGGTAACCCATTCACTGTTTAATATCATGTTACTTACTATTCATGTGTTTGTTTTTTGTTTTTATTATAGATGATTTCAAATTTTATGCCATTGTGATATGAGAAGAAGCTTGATATGATTTAAATCTTCTTGAATTTGTAGAAATTTAGCTTGTGTCCTAATATTTGGTCTATCTTTGAAAATGTCCCATGTGCACTTGAGAAGAATGACTCCACCATAGCTTTTGGGTGCAATGTTCTAAAGATGTGAATTAGTTACATCTGATCTAGTGAGTCATTTAGGATTGCTGTTTCCTTGTTGATTTGTTTTGTCTAGATCAGTGGTTCTCAACCTTCCTAATGCAGCGACACTTTAATATAGTTCCTCATGTTGTGGTGACCCCCAATTTCCTTGTGAAAAATTGAACATAATTAAAGCATAGTGATTAATCACAAAACAATATGTGATTATATATGTGTTTTCCGATGGTCTAAGGCGACCCCTGTGAAAGGATCATTCGACCCCCAGTGGAGAACCGCTGGTATAAATTGATCCAGTGATGTCAGTGGTATATTAAAGTCCTGTACTATAATTGTATTGCTGTAGATCTCTCCTTTGATATCTTCCAGAATTTTTTAAATGTATTTCAGTGTTCCTATATTGGATGCCTATATGTTTACCAGGGTTATATCCTCTTGTTTTATTGATACCTTTAGTATTATGAATTGGCCTTCATTATCTCTTGTTATGGCCTTCACTTTGAATTCTATTTAGTCAGATATAAGTATTTCTATCACAGCTTTTTAATCATTATTATTTGCCTGAGAATTTTTTCCCATCCTTTCACATCTAGTCTGTGTAAGTCCTTTGTTCTAGGCGAGTCTCTTTTAGACAGCATATATATGGGTCATGTTTTCTTATCCAACCACACTAAAGGCCCAGTGCATGAAATTCATGCATGAATAGGTTCCCTAGGCCTGGCCGGTGATCGGGCCGATCAGGGACTCTGGCTGCCAGCCAGGGCCTCCCTTCCCCATCTGCCATCTGCCGGCTGGGGCCTCCTTCTCCTGTCTGCTGTCTGCTGGCCAGGGCCTCCCTTCCTCAGCTGCCAGCTGCCATCCGGAGCATTCCTTTGTTCCGCACTGCCCCCTGATGGTAAGCGCACATCATAGCAAGCAATCGAACTGCCAGTCTCCCAGTCAAAGTCCCAAGGGGACACTTGGCATATTAGCCTTTTATATATATAGACTAGAGGCCCGGTGCACAAAAATTTGTGC
>NW_005369409.1:1221735-1226068 GCF_000412655.1 Myotis brandtii | reverse complement strand
GCAAGGCAGGCGGGGAACCTGGCTTCCTCCGTCACTGAAGCAAGCAAGCCTCCCTGTTCGCGTCAGCTGCCTGGCTGCCGGCCGCCATCTTGGTTGGCAGTTAATTTGCATATCTCACTGATTAGCCAATGGGAAGGGTAGCAGCCGTATGGCTAATCACCATGTTTCTCTTTTATTAGATAGGATACCATTTGTCTTTTGATTGGAGCACTTAATCCATTTACGAATAAGGCTATTATTTATAGGTACATGTTTGTTGCCATTTTTATTCTTTATGCTTGTGTTTCTGCCACTCTTTCTATTTCTTCTTTTTACAACAGTCCCTTTAGCATTTCTTACATTGCTGGTTTGGTGGTAATAAACTTCTTAGCCTGTTTTTGTCTGCAAAGCTCATGATTGCACATTCAATTTTGAATAACAGCCTTGTTGCATAGTGTAATCTTGGATTCAGTCTCTTGCTTCTCATTACTTTGTAAACTTCATGCTACTCCCAATCTAGCTTGATGTGCTTCTGTTGAGAAATCAGCTGATAGTCTAATGATCCTTATAGGTGACTTTCTGTCTCTCTCTTGCAGTTTTTAAGATTCTTTCTTTGACTTTAACATTTTCCATTTTAATTATGATGTGCCTTGGTGTGGGTCTTTTTTGGTTCATATCTTGCTTGGGACCCTCTGTGCTTCCTGGACTTGTGTTAATTTTTTCTTCCCCAAGTCAGGGACATTTTCTGTTATATGTCTTCAAACAGGTTTTCTATTCCTTGCTCAGCTTCTTCTCCTTCTGGTATCCCTATCATGGAGATATTGCTTTATTTCATATTGTCCCAAAGCTCCCTTAAATTCTCCTGCTTTTTTAAATTTTTTTTCCTATTGCTGCTCTTATTGGGTGGTTTTTTTCAACCCTGTCTTCTAACTTGTTGATTCAGTCCTCAACTTCTTCTAGTCTACTGTTGAAACCTTCCATGGTGTTGTTTATTGCATCTATGCCACTCTTCATTTCCTCTTGTTTCTTATCCATGTTTGTGTATTTCTCATTCAGCTCCTTTTAATTCTCATTGAGTTGCTTGTAATTCTCAGATATTTGAACATCCTTATAACCATTACTTTCAATTCTTTATCTGACAAATTACATGCCTCCATTTCATTTAGTTCCTTTTCTGGTGGTTATTTCTTTTCTTTTCTTTGGGGATTGTTTGTCTCCCCATTTTTGCTGCCCATTTGTATTTGTTTCTATGTTTTAAATCAAGCTGCTATGCCACCAAGTTTTTTGTGGGGGTGAAGGGTCCTGTGTAGTAGGTGTTTTGTAGGACCCAGGAGTGCCGTCTCTTAGATCTACTTAGCTGGGTGATCTAAAAAAGCCCTGTACTTGAATTATTTGGGTTTTCCTGATGTTGTTGGGTCTTGAATGCTATTGTTCCATTCATGGATGAAGTTTCCTCACAGGTTGTCTGACTATGTGGCTCATCCTCATCCTCATTGTGCAATCTGTTCTGGACGTGCTGGAGGTCCCTGGAGACCTTGGCCAGGGTGGCATGTAAATCTTCAACTCACTGTAGGGGTCCTGGAGCCCACAGCGGGTGTCCCTTGCATATTTCCACTGGCGTGCAACACACTGCGCAGGTCCGGGGTGGGTCCATGCCAGTCTGGATGGTGGTGAGGCTGTACTCCTAGCCGCTGCTGCTCTCCCCTTCAAGATTGCATGGTTTTTGTGCCAGAGCTTGCCCTCCCAGGGAGTTCCTGTGGTGGTAGCAGGGGCTTTTTGTCTAAGAGAGCCTGATCCGCCAGCCCATGAGATTACTGTGATATCTAACTGTCCTTCACTCACACACACCAGGTACATCTATGCACTCCCCTCTCATTTTGTTACTCACTCACATGCTCTCCTTCACTCCAGTCCTTCCAGCTTCTATGTTGCATCCTCCAAAATTTGCTGGTCTGTCTAGATTTGAAAACATCATATTATTTAAATAATATTGTGCTTTGTCTAAATAAGAGAATTCCAAAAATGGAATTGTTGCATGGTAAGACAGTGACTACCTTGAGCTCTAAGTACAGAGAAAGAGATTAAATCACTATCAGGAAAGGATTTTTTTACAGAGGCGATTCAAACATTAGTGGGGAGGGATAAGAAATGGTATAATTGCTGCTTAACTATTAAAGATCCCTTCCAACTTGGAGAATCTGTAATCCAATCTAAATGTTTTAAGGGCAATTTTCTGTTATTCTATATAAATATTTATATTTATGTTTATATTTATAGTTGAAAGTATTACTGATGTCTCTTTTTTCCTCATTGACATCCTCCATTCCACCACCCCAAAACTTCATCACGCTATTATCTGTGTCCATGGGTTATCCATGTATGCATATAAGTTCTTTGGTTGATCTCTTCTAACCCACCCACCCCTGCCCTTCCCTCTGAGATTCAGCAGTCTGTTCCTTTCTTCTATGTCTCTGGATCTATTTTGTTCATCCACTTATTTTGTTCATTAGATTTCACATACAAGTGAGATCATGTGCTACTTGTCTTTCTATAACTGGCTTATTTTGCTTAGTATTCTTTCAGAGTAGATGCCAAAACACACACACACACACACACACACACACACACACACACACACACTATACAATTAATGACTTTTCATTCTCATTAAAATTTCCTTCAAGTATCCTTCCATTATTTTTAATTTTTATTATGTAAAGTTTTTGGATGAGCAAATGTTCATTTTTAGAAGGCTTCCTTTACTCTGAAATAACTCATTTGGCCCTATAATCAGAAATTTTGTGTGTTCCAGACAAAACTCAGGTTGTCATAGTTACTGGAATGTAAAATGTCTGTCTGGTGAGTACCATGAAATGTACAAAATAGCTGAGCTTATCACTGCAGTGACTGAGAAACATTGTAGAAGAAAACCAGACTGTGTTGCTTGAAATCAAATTGAAGTTATCAAGGGTGTCACTGTACAACTTTGGAAACTATTAAAGTCTTATAATGCTATTTCTTTTATTTAATCCTAGTGGCCCGGTGCACGAAATTTGTGCATGGAGGGGTGGTTCCCTCAGCCCAGCCTGCACCCTCTCCAATCAGGGACCCCTTGGGGGATGTCCGACTGCTGGTTTAGGTCTCAATCTGGGACCGCTGACTCCTAACCGCTCACCTGCCTGCCTGCCTGATTGCCCCCAACTGCCCTCCCCTGCCGGCCTGATCTTGCTCCCAACTGCTCTCCCCTGCTGGCCTGATCTCGCCCCAAACTGCCTCTGCCTGCCTGATCTCGCCCCCCAACTGCCCTCCCCTGCTGGCCTGATCTCACCCCCAACTGCCCTCCCCTGCAGGCATGGTTGCCCCCAACTGCCCTCTACTGCTGGCCTGATCTCACCCCCAATGGCCCTGCCCTGCCAGCCTGATCTTGTCCTTAACCGCCTTCCCCTTGCTGGCTTGATCTTGCCCCCAACTTCACTCCCCTGCCGGCCTGATCTTGCTCCCAACTGCTCTCCCCTGCTGGCCTGATCTCGCCCCAAACTGCCTCTGCCTGCCTGATCTCGCCCCCCAACTGCCCTCCCCTGCTGGCCTGATCTCACCCCCCACTGCCCTCCCCTGCAGGCATGGTTGCCCCCAACTGCCCTCTACTGCTGGCCTGATCTCACCCCCAATGGCCCTGCCCTGCCAGCCTGATCTTGTCCTTAACCGCCTTCCCCTTGCTGGCTTGATCTTGCCCCCAACTTCACTCCCCTGCCGGCCTGATCTTGCTCCCAACTGCTCTCCCCTGCTGGCCTGATCTCGCCCCCAATTGCCCTCCTCTGCTGGCCTGATCTCACCCCCAACTGCCCTCCCCTGCTGGCCTAATCTCGCCCCCAATGGCTCTCCCTTACTGGCTTAATCTTGCCCCCAATGCTCTCCCCTGCAGGCCTGATCTCGCCCCCAACAACAATCCTCTGCAGGCCACTTTGGTTCTGATTGGTCGGTTTCCATGCCAGTCAGCGTCAGAAGCTCTGCCTCTTAGGCAGCCATTGGTTCCTCACACTTCACCCAGATTTACTTCTGATTGGTTGGTTTCTTATTTTTTCCTTTATTGATTAAGATATTACAAATGTATCTTTATCCCCCCAATGTCCCCTCATCCCCCCAATCCTGCCCTAACCCTCACCCCCTGTTGTCCACATCCATCGCTTATGCTTATATGCATGCATACAAGTCCTTTAGTTGATCTCTCACCCTCACCCCCACTCTCCCCTACCTTCCCTCTGAGTTTTGAGCATCTGATTGATGCTTCCCTGTCTCTACATCTGTTTTTGTTCATCGGTTTATGTTGTTCATTATAATCCACAAATGAGTGAGA
>NW_005369409.1:1219682-1220053 GCF_000412655.1 Myotis brandtii | reverse complement strand
TTATGTCTTCCTCTATCTCTTTTTTCAATGTCCTGTAGTTTTCTGGGTAGAGGTCTTTTACCTCCTTAGTTAAGTTTATTCCTAGGTATCTTAATTTTTTTGGTGCAATGGTAAATGGGATTGTTTTTTTAATTTCTCTTTCTGTAACTTCACTCTTGGCATATAAAAATGCCATAGATTTCTTGGCTTTAATTTTGTATCCTGCTACATTGCCAAATTCATTTATTAGGTCTAATAATTTTTGATGGAGTTTTTAGGGTTTTCTAAGTAGAGTATCATGTCATCTGAGAATAATGGCAATTTTACTTCTTTTCAAATTTATTTTTATTTTTTTAAAATATATTTTATTGATTTTTCACAGAGAGGAAGGG
>NW_005369409.1:1209019-1218735 GCF_000412655.1 Myotis brandtii | reverse complement strand
TTCTGCTCTGATCTTTATTATTTCCTTCCTTCTGGATATTGTTGGCTTTTCTTGTTGCTCTCTTTCTAACTCTTTGAGTTGTAGGGTTAGATCAATTATTACCAGTTTTTCTTGTTTTTTGAGGTAGGCCTGTAGAGCTATGAACTTCCCTCTCAGGACTGCTTTCATTGTGTACCATAGATATTGGATTGTTGTATTTTCATTGTCATTTGTTTTCAGGATGCTTTTTATTTCTTCTTTGATCTCTCTGGTAACCCAGTCATTGTTTAATAGCATGCTATTTAGCCTCCAAGTGTTGGATTTTTTTCCAATGTTTTTATTGTAGTTGATTTCTAGTTTTATGCCATTGTGATCTGAGAAGATGCTTGTTATGATTGGTCGGTTTCTATGCCAGTCAGCATCTCTGGGCCTATCAACAGGGCCTGATCAGAAAGGTGGGGCTGATCAGCAGCCCCAGTTTAGGCCTGGAGGGAAATGGAGGTAAGGCTGCTGGCAAGACTGGGAGAGAAAGAGAGAGGCAAGTGCTGATCAAAAGCTGCCCCAGAGGCAATGGATCAGTCCCTGCTTCTCTCTTCAGGCCTCTCTCTGCCCCTGATTTACAGCCCCCTCAGCAGTCAACACTGGGGCACAGCGCCTGCAATGGAAGTAGTCATCACTGGGTTGCCACAGCAACCCATCGCTGACTGAAGGACTGACTTCTGGTAAGTCAAGCGTCGGTCATTACTGGTCGTTAAGACCCAGGTTTTTATATATTAGGACAAGAGGCTTGGCGCATGAAAATTCATGCACTGGAGGGGCGTCACTCAGCCCGGCCTGCTCCCTCTCACAGTATTGGAGCCCACAGGGGCGGGAGACAACCTGGCAATCAGGGGAAGGTGATGCCCCCATCACACCTCTGCTGCTGCTACTGCTGGCAGCACAAGCCTTGGCCAGCCCTGGTTACCTGAGCCTTGGGAAGCCCTGGGTGGCTGGAAGCCACCATCTGAGGCTTGCCTGCACCTCGGGCTGGCCCTGAGCAGCTGGGCAACCAACAACTGAGGCTTGCCTGCACCTCAGGCCAGCCCTGGGCAGCTGGGCAACTGCCATCTAAGGCTTGCCTACACCTCGGTCATCGGCTGGGCAGCCGCCATCCGAGGCTTGCCTGTGCCTTGGGCTGGTGCTGGGTGGTTGGGGGGCTGAGGGGACTGGGTGCCACCATCTTGTGGCTGGGGGTACCACCATCTTTGAGGGCAGAGCAGTCAATTAGCATATTCCCTCCTTATTGGCTGTGGGCGCCACCATCTTTGTGGCTGCATGAGGGTCAATTAGCATATCCTCTCCTATTAGATAGGGTTGTTAGTGGTTTCCATTAGACATTGTCAAAGAAATCTGAACATTGCAGCACATGGTAAACATTCTATTCTAGTTATAAAAAATCTGTTAGGAAACATCTTTGGTGCTAGAGCCTCTGATTTCCAACACTAGTACCCAACTTGGCTGTAGAACAGACTGCCATTTCATAGCTATAATGATCTAACACATTTTAATAAAATTGATTTTCTGCTTTAGACAGATAGGCAAAGAGGAAGATAGCTTGAATGAAGCCTGAATAGTTGTCAAGAAAAAGATCTTGCTTCATCTCTCTTCCCTCCCACCCTCTGGGTGTAGGGTCAATCACCTAACTGGATATATTTTCAGGAGAAAATCTTTAGTTCAGACAACAAGATGAGAATTTGGAATTTTGAAAATGACAATAGGATTTAGTTTGCTTAGCATAGCCTATTTGCATTTACCTATTCAGATCTTTTCCATGTTTTTTTTTACTTTTAAATTTTATTGAGTCGTAGAAAGCTCCCTCCCTCACTCCTTTCTCTGCCTTCCTCTGTCACCCCATCGCCAACTAAACCTCTTTTTATAATCATATATGTGAACTATGAAATATCTTTCCCCTGTTTGAACATAAATTCAGAAAAGATCAACCAAAATTTGAGAACTTGAGAGTACCCAGCTAATAATGAGCCTTAATATTATAATATTTTTTTAAAAACTAAACCTGTGCCATGCATGTTCACCTCTCTTGCATTTCTACCATCCCCACCCTCTTTCAAGGAATCCAAGAATATAACTCAACCTTCATATCTAAAGGTTTGAAAAATATCTGGGGCCAGAAATCACCATTTGGCCATAAATTAAAGACAAGCTAGGGTTACAAGTTACAGCTCTGTGGTAAATGCCTCTGAATCAAGGCAAAGCAAAAGCACTTGTCCACAATCAACAGTCTTTTTCCAGAACTGAACCTGACTAAAAATCTTCCAGAACAGATTTTGAGCAGATTTCTTTGAAGATTCAGTCCTCTGAAGGTTTCCCAAAGGACTATTACTAAGTCTAAAAGAGTGAATTCATGTCTCTCTCTAGCCGGCTGCAATTCCTCTACTGGATACTACCTTGATATTAGAAAAAAAGCTTCATTTTTACAGCATGTTCATTTTAATCTTAATGGTTCTGAGTTTATGTAGCATGAAATTCTACCTGGAAAGGCTCTCGAAACCAAAAGGAATAAGGTCACAGCTTTGGACATCTAATATGGAGTCTTATCCAATGTGTGACTGCATTTTTCCAACTACTATGTATATTGTATTAGGAAGAGAAGAATGAACCATGAAAGAATGAAGTATTTTTATCTATGATTTCATACACAACTTTACCAAGGGGTGAAAAGGTTAGTTGCTGCCACAATGGGGCTCATTATCAATGGAAATTTTAGATATTAAATAACAATAAAAACAACAACTTATTTTTGCTGAACTCTCATTCTGTATATGCACTGTTTTTAATGAATACATGAAAACAAAAAGTATTCAGTGTGTCCTCAATGAGCCCTTACAATTCAATAGTGTATACTCTCTCCAGAAACTCCAGTTTGTTCCTTATCACTGTGTTCACAGAACAATAAAAACTCTTATTGTTAGAATTTTGATGAAGATGGCAAAGGAGGTAAAGACTGTATGCACCTCCTCCCATGATCACATCAAAATTACAACTAAACTATAGAACCATCATTCAGAACCACTGAAGATTAACTGAACAGAAGTCCTAAAACTAAGAATGTATGGAAGAAGCCATGCTGAAACTGGTAGGAGGGGCAGAGATGTGCATTGCCTTAGGGATAAAATCTGAACTCCTTAAGAATAGCACACAATGCCATCCACAACATGCCCTCTGCCTGCCTCATCTCTCACCATAGCATAGGCCATACTATTTTAGCCATTGCTGACTTTCCAACTAGATTTGAGCGTCTAAATCTTGAGGTTAAAATCTTTAAGAGTAAAAATGTTATCTAATTTATCTATGTGGTACCAGTGCCTAAATCACTGTACCTTAATACATACCAAACATTCACTATGTACCAGATCCTTCCAGTGGTACTAGCAAGGTACCACACACTCATTTATTCTCATATTCCATTTCATTGAACTGTGCCTCACAGCACTTATAAAATTTGTCAAATAAACAATAATTCCATATACCTTTTTATGAATCAGTAAACTAAGCTTCTAGTCCTGGCTCTCCTACTCTTTAGCTTAATTTGTCTGCCAGTTTCCTCTTTCATAAAAGAAAAATAATATCACATTTACTTTTTACCTTACATGATATTTTAAGCTGACTACTTTGTGGAATATAGTAGAGTATAAGTAGATGCCTACATGCATAAATGTTGTCAAAAGCCAATAATTTGATTACATAAAAGTAAAATAGTAGAGCTATAATAATTTATATGGAGTTTGGAGTCAGATTGCCTAGATTCAGCTCTTGGTTCAGCCTATCTGTGATCGAGGGTCCTCTTTTCATTACTTTCTTCATTTGTAGATATAATAATTTACCTATTTCTTAAAGTTGTATTAAAGGTTAAATGAGTAAATTCATGTAAAATGCTTAAAACATTAACTGGCATGTGGTAAATATTCAACAAGTGTCAGCAATGTTTTCCAGTTATTGGCAAGTTGATTGTGGCAGTGACCATCAAGTTATGCGTCCAGTAGAGACATCAGCTGTCTACATCTAATGGCTTCCCAAGCCCTAAAATTTAACCCCCAGCATACTCAGACTTGCCTCTAAATCCTACACAAAATGTAATATATATGGCCAACTCTTGAGAACTTTCCAAAAACATAAAGTATGCCATCTGGTCTTCAAGATTCAGTACATTTTCATTTATTTGGAAATGTTGTGAATTTGCCCCCAGTAACCAGGGACAGTTCCAAGTTTACATATTTCCAATGTAAGAGCCAAATCATTCCTGTGTAGGTGTGATATGAGGGATTCCCCAAAACCTGTTTTCCAAAAACCCCATCAAACTTCTCTGTCCCACTGCCCTTCTGCTTGATAATAAAGCCAAGTGTCAGAGCTCTCTTGAATCAGCAACAGATCCAGAGAACAAAAATTTGGGAGAGCTTTTTATGTTTATCACCTCTCAGACTGAAAAAAGGGGTAACAACTCCCTTGAGCCAGTTCATCTCACATATATCTTATTATAGTTTCCCAAATTCTGCTCAAAGGTTATCATAGAGAGCTCAATTTGGAAGGGAAGTCCAAAATTGGAAGGTGTACATATAAAAAAATAAATGTATTTAATTTTAGACACTTAAATTTGTAGTGTAGATGGAACCACCAGTCCTTATTGATTCTAAAGTCAAAGAGTGCCACGAATAAAATATTTGTACTATATCTCAAAACAAAAAAGAATTTGAAAAAGGAAATTTGCATGGAGGGTTACTTTTGAAAGGATGAAAGCAATTTGAGTCCTTTTATAAATTCTGGAGAATGGATCTAGAAAGGGAGAGGAAACAAGTTCTTCCAATGGCTTACTCTAGAAAAACTGATCCAAAGATGAGATACAAAGATGAGAATACAATACATTGGACTAACTCTGCCTCATATCCCAGCCACTCATCGGCTAGCAGATAGGGTAGTATTGTTTTAGTTTCCAGCAATCTGTTTTGATGAATTTATGCTTGCAATAAATTATACATGTATTTTCAGCATGTATTTTTCTGCAATCTCTTCTGATGCACTTATTTTTTATTGTTAAAAGCATTACACTTTCTCCTTTTCCCCATCGACCACTCCCCTGCCACTCTCACACACCAGGACAAACCCCCACCACCCCAGTGTCCGTGTCCATTGGATGTTTATATGCATGCATACAAGTCCTTTGGTTGATCCCCTAGCCCCCTTCACCCTCCCTTACCTTCCCTCTCAGGTTTCACGGTCTGTTTGATGCCTTGCTGTCTCTGAACTATTTTTGTTCATTAGTTTATGTTGTTCATTATATTCCACAAATGAGTGAGATGATGTGATATTTATCTTTCTCTGATTGGCTTATTTTGCTTAGCATAATGCTCTCCATATCCATCCATACTGTTGTGAATGGTAAGAGTTCTTTCTTTTTTACTGCAGTGTAGTGTTTGACCATGTAGATACACCATGGTTTTTATTTTTTAAAAAATTTCTTTATTGATTAAAGTATTACATATGTGTCTTTATTCCCCCATTGTCTTCCCCACTTCACCCCCACTTATGCCCTCACCCCCCTGTTTTCTGTGTCCATTGGTTAGGCTTATATGCATGCATATAATTCCTTTGGTTGATCTCTCCCCCTTACCCCCACGGTTTTTAAATCCACTCATCTGCTGATGGGCACTTAGGTTGTTTCCAAATCTTAGCTATTGTAAATTGTGCTGCTATGAACATAGGGGTGCATATATCATTTCTGATTGGTGTTTCTGATTTCTTGGGATATATTCCTAGAAGTAGGATTACTGGGTCAAATGAGAGTTCCATTTTTAGTTTTTTGAGGAAACTCCATACTATTTTCCACAGTGGCTGCATCAGTCTACATTCCCAACAGCAGTGCACAAGAGTTATTTTTTTCTCCACATCCTAACCAGCACTTGACATTTATGGTTTTGTTGATGATAGCCATTCTGACAGGTGTGAGATGGTACCTCATTGTCATTTTTGATTTGCATATCTCAGATGATTAGTGACTTTGAGCATGTTTTCATATGTCTCTTGGCCTTCTGCATGTCCTCTTTCAAAAAGTGACTATGTAGGTCCTTTGCCCATTTTGTTATAGGATTTTATATCTTCCTTTTGTTAAGTTGTATGAGTTCCCTGTAAATTTTGGAGAATAAAACCTTATTGGAGATAACATTGGCAAATATGCTCTCCCATGCAGTGGGCTTCCTTGTTGATTTGTTGATGGTTTCTTTAGCTGTGCAGATTCTTATTTTGATGTAGACCCATTTGTTTATTTTCTCCTTAGTTTCCATTGCCCTAGGAGTTATATTGATAAAGATATTGCTATGACATATGTCTGATATTTTGCTGCCTGTGGCTTCTTCTAAGATTTTTATGGTTTCCCACCTTATGTTTAAGTCTTTTATTGATTTTGAGTGTGGTTTTGTGTATGGTCTAAGTTGGTGGTCTAGTTTCATTTTTTGACATGTATCTGACCAGTTTTCCCAACACCACTTATTGAAGCCATTTATTAATAGCTTGGGTAGATTTCTTGGCTGTCTGCTCTGTTCCATGGGTCTATATGTCTGTTTTTGTGCCAGTACCAGGCAGTTTTGAGAACAGTGGCTTTGTAATATAGCTTGATATCTGGTATTGTGATCCCTCCAACTTTGTTCTTTTTTCTCAAGATTGCTGCAGCTATTCGGGTGTTCTTTTATTCCATATGAATTTTTGGAGAGTTTGTTAGAGGTCGGTGAAAAATGCCATTGGTATTTTAATGGGGATTGCATTGAATCTATAAATTGCTTTGGGTAGTGTGGACATTTTAATGATGTTTATTCTACCAATCCATGAACAAGGTATATTCTTCCATTTGTTTATGTCTTCCTCTAGATGTTTTTCCAATGTCCTGTAGGTTTCCAAGTACAGGTCTTTTACCTCCTTAGTTAAGTTTATTCCAAGGTATCTTAATTTTGTTGTTGCAGTGGTAAATGGGATTGTTGTTGTTGTTTTTTAAGTTCTCTTTCTGTGAGTTCATTATTGATGTATAAAAAAGCCATAGATTTCTGGGTGTTATTTTGTATCCGGATACATTGCTTAATTCATATATTGTCTAGTAGTTTTTTTATGGAGTTTTTAAGGTTTTCTATGTACAATATCATTTCATCTGCAAATAATGACAGTTTTACTTCTTCTTTTCCAATTTGTATGCTTTTTATTTCTTCTTCTTGTCTGATCGCTATGGCTATCACCTCCAGTACTATGTCAAACAGGAGTGGTTAGTGTGGGCACCCCTGTCTTGTTCCCATTCTTGGGGAAAATGGTTTTATTTTTTTCCCATTGAGTACAATGTTGGCTTTAGGTTTGTCATATAAGGCTTTTATTATGTTAAGTTATGATCCCTGTATTTCCATGTTACTGAGAGTTTTTATCAAGAAAGGGTTGTTGGGTTTTGTCAAATACTTTTTCTCCATCAATTGATATGATTATATGATTTTTGTCTCTCAACTTGTTTATGTGATGTATCACATTTATTAATTTGTGGATATTGTACCAACCTTCCATCCCCGAAATAATTCCCACTTGGTCATGGTGTATGATCATTCTAATGTAATGCTTGATCTGATTTGCTAGAATTTTTTGAGGATTTTAGTAACTATGTTCATCAGGGATATTGGCCTATAATTCTCTATCTTTGCAGTGTCTTTAATAGAAAGAGCTTGGAAGTGAGCCTTCCTCTTGAATTTTTTGGAATAGTTTGAGGATACTAAGTTTTAGTTCTTCTTTGAATGTTTGGTAAAACTCCCCAGTGAAGCTGTCTGGACCAGGGATTTTGTTTGCTGGAAGATTTTTAATTACTGGTTTAATTTCATCAGTAGTTTTTTTTGCTTATTTGGGTTTTTTTATTCTTCTTGATTGAATTTTGGGAGCTTGTAGTTTTCTAAAAAAAAATGTCCATTTTGTCTAGGTTGTCCAGTTTGTTGGAGTAGAGCTGTTCGTAGTCTTTTTTTTACAATCATTTGTATTTCTCTGGGATGGGTTGGTACTTCACCTCTTTCATTTCTGATTTTGTTTATTTGGGTCCTCTCTCTTTGTTTCTTGGTGAGCCTGGCTAGAGTTTCATCAATCTTATTTATCCTTTCAAAGAACCAGCTCTTAGTTTTATTCATATTTGTATTGGATTTTTGGTCACTGTGTCATTTATTTCTGCTCTGATCTTTATTATTTCCTCCTTTTGCTTACTCTGGGCTTTTCTTGTTGTTCTCTAACTCTTGGAGTTGTAGGGTTAGATAATTTATTACCATTTTTTCTTGTTTTTTGAGGTAGGCCTGTAGAGCTATGAACTTCCCTCTCAAGACTGCTTTCACTGTGTCCCAAATATTTTTGCATTGTTGTGTTTTTATTGTCATTTGTTACTAGGATGCTCTTTTTGTTTCTTCTTTGATCTATTTGGTATCCCAATAATTGTTTAATAGCATGCTCTTTTGCCTCCAAGTGTTGTTGTTTTGTTCATTGTATTTATTGTAGTCGATTTCTAATTTTATGCCATTGTGATCTGAGAATATGCTTGATAAGATCTACCTTCCTGAATTTGAAGAGACTTTACCTGTGTCCCAACATGTGGTCTGTCTTTGTAAATGTTCCATGTGCACTTGCAAAGAATGTATATTCTGTAGCTTTGGGGTGAAATGTTCTTAAGATGTCAATTAATTCCATCTTATCTAGTGAGTCATTTAGGATTGATGTTTCTTTGCTGATTTTAAGTTTAGAGGATTTATCCAGTGGTGTCAATGGGGTGTTAGAATCCCCTACTGTGATTGTATTGCTGTAGATCTCTCCCT
This sequence comes from Myotis brandtii, assembly GCF_000412655.1. Lineage (NCBI taxonomy): Eukaryota > Metazoa > Chordata > Mammalia > Chiroptera > Vespertilionidae > Myotis > Myotis brandtii. The sequence goes on along the minus strand of NW_005369409.1, from coordinate 1,209,895 downwards.
TGATATCTTCCAGAAGTTTTTTTTTTTTTTATGTTATTTGGCTGCTCTTGTATTGGGTGCATATATGTTTTCTAGAGTTATATCCTCTTGTTGAATTGCTCCCTGTATTATTATGAAGTGGCCCTCCTTCTCTCTTGTTATGCCCTTCACTTTGCGGTCTATTTTGTCAGATATAAGTATTGCTACCCCAGCATTTTTTTTCATTTCCATTTGCCTGAAAAATTTTTTTCCTTCCCTTCACTATCAGTCTATGTGAGTTCTTTTTTCTGAGGTGGTTTTCTTGTAGACAGCAAATATATGGTTCATGTTTTCTTATCCATTCAGCTACCCTTGTCTTTTGATTGGGGCATTTCACTCATTTATGTTTAAGGATATTATTGATAGGTACTTGCTTGTCACCATTTTTATTCTTTATGCCTATGTTCCTTCTTCCCTTTCTTTTTCTTCTTTTTTCAGCATTTAGCATTTCCTGAATTGCTGGTTTATTGATAATAAACTCTTTTAGCCCTTTTTTGTCTCTGGAGTTCTTGATTTCACTTTCAATTATGAATGATAGCCTTGCTGGGTATATTATTCTTGGATTCAGTCGCTTGCTTTGCATCACATTGTATATTTCATTCCACTCCCTTCCAGCCTGATGTGATTCTGTTGAGAAATCAGTTGATAGTCTATTTGGAGATTCCTTGTAGGTAACTTTCTGTCTCTCTTTGGCAGCCTTTAAAATTCTTACTTTTTCATTGATGTTTGCCAATTTAAAATTCATGTGTCTCGGTGTTGGTCATTTAAGGTTCATCTTGTTTGAGACTCTGCATGCTTCTTGGACTTGTGTGAGATTTTCTCCCCCAAATCAGGGAAGTTTTCTGTCATTATTTCTTG
>NW_005369409.1:1204687-1208942 GCF_000412655.1 Myotis brandtii | reverse complement strand
GAGAGAGAAACATTGATCAGCTGCCTCCTGCACACTCCCTACTGGGGATGTGCCCACAACCAAGGTACATGCCCTTGACTGGAATCAAACCTGGGACTTTTCAGTCCACAGGCTGACACTCTATCCACTGAGCCAAACCGGTTATGGCAGTTTTTCTATTCTTTGCTCAGTTTTCTCTCCTTCTTTCACCCCTATTATGTGGATGTTGTTTCATTTCATGTTGTCCCAAAACTCCCTTAGTCTCTCCTCCTGCTTTTTAATTTTCTTTTCCAGTTGCTGCTCTGCTTGGGTGCTTTTACTACCTTGTCTTCTAGCTCACTGATGTGGTCCTCAGCTTCTTCTAGTCTACTGTTGATACTTCCCATTGTGTTCTTTATTGCAGCTATGTCATTCTTCATTTCATCTTGGTTCTTCTTCATCTATTGATTCTTCTTACACATGTTGTTGAATTTGTCTTCCATCCTTTTCAGTGTCCTCTTAACCATCGCTCTGAATTCTTTTTCTGACAAATTGCTTGCCTCCATTTCATTTATTTCCTTTTCTGGTGATTCCTCCTTTTCTTTTGTATGGGATTCTTTCTTTGTCTCCCCATTTTTGCTGTTGTGCTGTGGTTCTTTCTATGTATTAGATCAAACTTCTATGTCACCCAGATTTTTTTTGAGTTGTCTTATGTAGTAGATATTTTGTGGGAACCAATAATGCAATCTTTCAGGTCTTCTGGGCTGGGTATTCTAGGGATGTCCCCTACTTGGGATATTTGGGTTCTATTGGTTTAGTTGGGTCTTGAGTGTTATTGTCCCATTTGTGAATAGAGTCTCCTCTCAGGGTGTCTGGTTATGTGGCTCATTCTCTACCACATTGACTGAACAGCACAAAATACAACTCAACAGGACATGACACAAAGGGAACAAAACACAAATATACTCACGACACCAATAACCCCAATAAAAGTGACCACCAGAGAAAAGAGAATTAGGAGAGAGAAAAGAGAGCAGAAATGATATTGAGAAAATAAAAAAGGTAAGAGATAAAAGATAAATAAGAAAAAAGAATGGGAAAATATACATATCTGGAGGAAAACACCACAAAACAAACTAATAAACCAAAAAATGCAAACAACAAACACACAGAAAAAGAGTGGGACAGGATCTGTAGAAGCAGAGCTTATAGAAAGAAAGTAAGGCTAAGGAATTGAATGAATAGGGGAAGGGTCATGGTTCAGTATAGAGGAGGTTGAAAGAGAATGAATGGATAAGAAGTAAAACAAAATAATCAATAAATAATATAATAAAAAGATAAAACAAATAAATTTATCTATCTATATATTTATCTATTTTTGGAAACGGTGAATAGGAGAGAGCAGATAGGCTTGAGTTTAGTGAGTGAAACTAACTAAGCAGTTAGGAGAAGAAGAGAACAAGAGAGGATAGGAAAAACAAAAGCATAAAAATTTGGCTAGCATAGAAAGAGAAAAGGGAAGGGTGCTTGGACTTAGACAGGGGAGAGAAAACTACATATATGAGTAAGCCAACAGAGTCTGTGATAATAATAACACTTCTATAAAGCAGATAAAGAAGGTCAATTTTTAACAAGGGGTAAAAAGAAAGGAGAGAGAAAAGCTAAAGCAGGTACAGAAGAGAAACAGGATGAAAAATGGAGAAGTGAGGAAGAAAAGGGTGTAAAAAATAAAAATAAGATAAAATAAAATGATAAAAATAAAAATAGAATGTAGAAAATTAATACTAAAAGATTAAAAAAAGAAAAAGAAGAAAAAAATTAAATAAAAGATAAAAAATTTAAAAAAGTGAAGTGTCATTAGCTTCAGCCGAGTTTTAATGTCCCATGGGGCTGGCTTAAGACCCCACTCTACTGTTCTGTCTGCCACTTCTCAGTTTCCTGTTATTTAGAAAGCACTGTGTTGAAGTTCCCAGGGATCCACTGTTCCTCTTTGTCTGTCTCCACAGCCTTGGTTGCAAGCATTTGGGACCAATCTGCCCACTTTGTTTGTCTGCCTGCTGTCAATATTAATTACTCAAGCACCTATTTCTGACATGGGCTTTAGGTAGGGGTGTTGCTGTATTGGTTTCTAGGACTAAATGGCCCCTCAATCCAGTCCCCAAGGGATCCCTGGGGCTATTTAGAGTCTTTGTTTCCTTTGCAAAGCTTGAGTCTGGGTGGCTGCACTAGTTACCATGAGGTTGCTGAAAGGGGCTGGCTCTTCAGGAGAAAAATGGCTTCTTAGGATTGGAGGGTCCAGAATGTGTCAGTGCCGGATTCCTGGTCACCTCTCCCTGTCCTGCTCCTCTTCATAGCCTCTCTCCAGCCTCCTCAAAACTGCACCTCCACCTGCATCACAGCCTCGGTGAGTGTTTGTAATTGAAAGGTCCTATGAACTGGGTTTAGGGAATAAAAGCAAGGAAAATACAAAGGTAAAACAACTGCGCCACTGCGAGTTTCTCTCCCTCCAAGTACTGCAAGGCTCGGGTAATTCTTCAGGCTGCCTTTCTGTGCACAGCCTCTCGTGGCTGTGGACTTAGATCTAGATTCTCCAGCTGCTAGCAGCACTGTGGACCTCCCTTCCACAGTTGAGTGTTATGTGTGTCCTCAAGGGATGCGGACTTGGTGCAGCACAGGTTCCTGCTGACCCTCTCATCCTGGTGGTTGCATGTGTCTCTCTCTCTCTCCCTCCCAGATGCCCGATCCTACTGTTCTCAAGGCGTCCTCTGTCCTTTCCAGCCATGGATTGTATCACCAGCTGTGTTTAATTTGTCTATTCTGGGTGGATGTTATTCTATTTAGTTGTCCCTTCTATCTGCTCCGTGAGAAGGCACAGGACATGTCCACCTACACAGCTGCCATTTTGAATACCAATATTAAACCCTTTTCATCATTGATGCATATAATAGTTATAGTTTTATATTTTATAAAATAAAATATTTCTTCCTTCCTTCTGGTGTACTAATTTTTAATGTTACTTTTTAAATGACTTATTTCATTTGCTTCTGCAGATCACACACAATTCCCAATAACTATTTTTCTGTTTTTTCCCTTTCTTTGTGTATTTCTATGAAAGATATTGCCATTATTCTTATCACCCAGATTAAAAATAAATTTATTTTTCCTTTCTTGGATGTCTTGAATTTATTATTGAATTTATTGTGGTGACACTGAGTAACAAAATTATACAGGTTTCAAGTGCGCAATTCTACAACACATCATCTGTACACTGTATTGTGTGTTCACCACCCGAAGTCAAGTGTCCTCCCATCATTATTTATCACCCCTATACCCTCTGCCACCTTCTCTTCCTCCCTTCTCCTTAGCAATCACCACACTGTTACCCATGTCCATGAGTTTATTCTTTATTTTCTTTTTTGCTGAATCCCTCCACCTCCCCCACTCCACTCCTCCTAACCCCAACACCCCACTTGAACAGCTGTCAGCCTGCTCATTTTAACTTTTTCATCTGGTTCCAAGAATAAGCCAGTGCCCAGCAGAGAACTGATGTTGCTCTTGGAAGACTGCACTCTCCTAAAAGAGAAGTACAGCACAAGACTCCAATTCATCAGACCAATTCACATCTCTGGGTACAGTTAATAGGCCTATGTAGAAGACATCTGGTTTCTGTATGCCCAAAACTTCCCAATTAGATTCTCAGTTCAGAGATATTCTTTTGACCTCCTACTGCCCAAAAATATTAAATGTCCTGTTCTGTAACTCTTTTCTGGTTTTGCTTATGATCAATGTAGTGCTATCAAATCAACCATTTTGATTTAACATATTATTTCTCTCTAGCAAGGAAAGGGTTGATTCAGTCCTACAAACAGTCAAGTGCATTATTCAAGTCAAGCTAAAAAAATTAAGTCATTTTGGTCAGAAACATTGTACCAGTCAATTCAATCAAGCAATTACTTCAGTCAAATAAATAATTCAGTCTAACCACAGGTCATCCCTGCCTCATAACTGATTAATTAAGTATAAGCATTTATTAGTTCTATCAATCAGTCAATTCTTTAGGCCTATTAAACAATCAGATTTAACAGATTACATTCACCCCATTGGATGAGCCATCTATTGGACAGGAATAAACAAAAATGCTTAGGGTTGTTGGGGAGAAGTGAGCACAGAGTTCCTGAAAGATTCCCACATCTAAAGTAAGAAGTTAGGGGAAAAACCAAGATGGCGGCATAGGTAAACACCGGAAATTGCTGCCTCGCACAACCACTTCAAAAATACAACTAAAAAACAAAACAGA
>NW_005369409.1:1176835-1202550 GCF_000412655.1 Myotis brandtii | reverse complement strand
AAGAGGAACAACTGTAATAATCTGAACAATAAAGATTTAATTTTAAAAAAAGAGAAAAAATAAAGTAAGAGGTTACTGTCTTTCCTGGAATATATTGAATGTGCCTAACCAAAGCCAACTCATAGAAACCCTGAACTAAGGGTTAATTTTTGTAAAAATAAAATTGCAAATTTCAAATAATAGCTCATTGCTAACATGATATACTCAAGATACACTGTCAGGAAGATTATTAGATGCATCATTCACACTTTGAAATGTTGATTCAGAGTTTTTGGTTCTACTATAAAAAAGTTTTATCAATTGTATCCTTAATAGATCACTCATAAACAACTATCAGCATCATCAGTATATCATCAATGTGCATTTATTAAGAAACTTACCTCACAGGCATATTGGACCAAAATTTACACAACCTTAGGCTACCTCACTGGTAGTTTATGTTTTAAAGCTAACTCAAAGCCAAGCTGGTGTTGCTCAGTGGTGTAGCATTGACCTATGAACCAGGAGGTCACAGTTCAATTCCAGTCAGGGCACATGCCTGGGTTGCAGGCTCAATCCCCAGTGGGGAGTATGTAGGAGGCAGCTGATCAATGATTGTCTCTCATAATTGATGTTTCTATCTCTCTCTCCCTCTCCCTTCCTCTCTGAAATCAATAAAAATATATTTTAAAAATATAAAAAATAAAGTTGATTCAAATATGTGTTTATAAAAAATATATACAACCAAATCAACACAAGAAACCCAAGATGAACAAGAATTAAGATATATGCATCCAGGTTAAAGTTATATATGTCCTACTAGTAAAGACATGATCAGCATGAAAGATTTTCTGTTCAAATAATATGATATAGAGTGAGGCTTCACCTCTCCTCTCACTAATTCCAGAAGACTACATAAAGTTGGAAAGTGATCTTGACTTAATTAAATCCTCTTACACACTAACTTCTCCTTTCTCCCACTATATACACACTACATGCCCATGTGGTACAAACACCTGAACATTTCTAATTCTCTAGAATACACTTTTTGTACCCTATATACCCACCCCCATTCCAGTATATTATGATTTCCAATTAAGATTCAAATTATAAATTTAACACTGAAAGATTTTATTTTAGAATACATATAGTCTCCAAAATATGTTGTTTAGTATTTGCAAGGAAATATCTGTGTTTATAAAGTGTTCTTTTCAGACACTGAAAATATAAAAATAGCACATTCTTCAGAACGACCCAGAAATTAGGAATATGGAGTCTTCCTTGTACATTTATCTTTTCTTTTCCTATTTAAACCAAAATATTAGATCCAAGAAGGAAAACATAGTTGTTCAACATGTTTAAGCTCCTGTCGTGCCAGACTCCAGCTCTTTGAGACCAGGAATTATGTATTTTCATTTTAAGGTCCCCAGCACCAAAATTTTTGGACATAATACACATTTAACATATTTGATGATGAAATTAATTAATGAAAGGCACTTTGTAGACAGCTAATATGACTAAGACATGGCTCATGCTCTCAAAGAGTTCATAATATAATAATAAGAAGAAGTTGTGTAGACAGTTTAGTGAAGTACAAGACATGTAGTATAATAGAAGCGCATAATAAGAACTGTAGGAATAAAAGGAGAGCAGTTAATTTTGACTCGGGGTATCTGGGAAAGCTTGCTGAAAGAAGCAGCACTTCAGCTAAGTATCAGTACAGATTTTTGTGCAGCCATTTTGACACCAGGAACTTTTCGACCTGGCTACTTTAATCCAGATATTTTTATGTGGCCTAAAACAACAAACCATTTACACTTTCAGCTGTTTTATAAATTACCAAGTAATGTTTAAAACAGAAGACCTTAGCCCATTCCTGACACTCACTTACCATAATGCCAGCCTCTACCACTGAGAAGAGTGAGGTTCAAGGATGGAGTGGGAATGTGACATATTTATGATTTTTATGTACCAAAAATGGGGTATTGACCACCTTTAGTCATTTTATAAGGGGCCACAAGTCATAGTAAACTATCATCTTCCTCTCTAAGAATTTATTGGTACCTTGATAAATACTTCAGATAAGCTGATTTTTCCCTAAAAGTCAAAGACATTGGGGAAAGAAGGTAGTTGAGCTATATTATATCTCTTTCTTATTCTTAGACCCAGGCTATACAGAAAATCTTTCATTTAATCTAAAAGTAATCTTGGGCATTTTAGCAATATACGTATATTTAACATCATAGTATTCCTTTAATTGAAGGTTTAAAAAAATTATTGATACCGCCTTAGAAGTTAACCTTGCTGGCTGTAACAGATATTTATTTTTAATTCTTTTTTCTAAATATGAAAGTAATACACTCATCAAATTTTTAAAAATAAAAAATTCAATAAAGGAAAAAGTAAAAATCTCTGCTAACTAGGATTAAAGTTAGGTAGAAATGTGTGCTGTGCACATAAACTGTTAAGTTTAAAACAATAATAACCATACCTAGTTGAAAGAGTTTCATCAGAATGACCAGTTCAAAATGTCATGCATTAAATTTTTGTTGTTGTTGATGATGAGAAGACTTAGTTGTTGTTGTTGTTGTTGTTGTTGTGTGTGTATTCTTTTTTAAAAATTCTTTAATGTTTAAAGTATTACATATGTCTCCTTTTTCCCCATTGACCTCTCCCCGGCCACTCCCACCCCCCAGCACATGCCCTCACCCTGTTACTGTCTGTGTCCATTGGTTATGCTCATATGCATGCATACAAGTCTTTAGATTGATCTCTTAGCCCCCCTTCTCACTCTCCCTTGCCTTCTTCTGAGGTTTAACAGTGTTCGATGCTTCTGTCTCTCGGGATCTATTTTTGTTCATCAGTTTATCATCTTCATTATATTCCACAAATGAGTGAGACCATGTGATTCTTATCTTTCTCTGATGGGCTTATTTCGCTTAGCATTATGCTCTCCAGGTCCATCTATGCTGATGAAAATGGTAAGAGTGCTTTCTTTTTACAGCAGCATAGTATTCCATTGTGTAGATGTACCACAGTTTTCTAATCCACTCCCTTGTTGATGGGCACTTAGGCAGTTTCCAAATCTTAGCTATTATAAATTGTGCTGCTATGAACATAGGGGTGCATATATCCTTTCTGATTTGTGTTTCTGATTTCTTGGGATATATTCCTAGAAGTGGGATTACTGGGTCAAATGGGAGTTTCATTTTTAATTTTTTGAGGAAACTCCATACTGTTTTTCCACAGTGGCTGAACCAGTCTGCATTCACACAGCAGTACATGACGGTACCTTTTTCTCCACATCCTCGCCAGCACTTGTCATTTATTGATTTGTTGATGATAGCCATTCTGACTGGTGTAGGATGATACCTCATTGTTGTTTTTGATTTGCATCTCTCAGATGATTAGTGACTTTGAGCATGTTTTCATATGTCTCTTAGCCTTCTGCATGTCCTCTTTCAAAAAGTATCTATTTAGGTCCTTTGCCCACTTTTTTATTGGATTGTTTATTTATTTTAAGTGTGTTAGTTCCCTATAAATTTTGGAGATTAGGCCTTTAATGGATATATTATTGGAAAATATGTTCTCCCATGCAGTGGGATCTCTTGTTTTGTTGATAGTTTCTTCTGCTGTGCAGAAGCTTTTTTATTTTGATGTAGTCCCATTTGTTTATTTTCTTTTTAGTTTCCATTGACCTAGGAGCTGTATCAGTAAAGATGTTCCTATGACATATGTCTGAGATTTTGCTGCCTATGTATTCTTCTAACATTTTTAAGGTTTCCATCTTACTTTTAAGTCGAGTTTATTTTTGTGTATGGTGTAAGTCAAGCACGTCAAACTCGTAGCCCACAACAAATATTTTGTGGCCAAGCCAATATAATGGTATGGAGGAAACATTTTAGTAAAAATTTTGTAACTTAATTTTTACAATATCCTGTTATATATAATTATTAATAATGAAGTACAATGTTCACTACTGATTGATTATTATAATTGTGTTCCATTCATTTCCCTTACGTGCCTTATGCACAGGCGCACCATTTCTCTCCACTAATACTAGCAGCGGATATTTTAGCAGCCAATTGCCACATTATTAGCCTTGGACTGACTTGTTTGGTGTGTGCAACAGGAAATATTTTGATTTCGGAGAACAAGGAAAATAGGTTTATTTGTGTTACACTTATTAATTTGTGCAGTTACTCAGTGTCTGGTAAGTTAATGTTCAAGAAAAATATTATTTTTTATTAAAATGTTCTATTATTTTATGTTAACGATTACTCATTTATTTCAGCCCTTTGTATTCAGCATGCCTCTATTAAAATAAACCTATGTTTCTATGAAAATTGAAGCTTTTGTTTTTTTTTACGGCCCACATAAACTTAATCCTTGTTTATTTAGCCCGTGTTAGCCTTTGAGTTTGACATGCTTGGTGTAAGTTAATAGTCTAGTTTCATTTTTTTTTTGCATGTATCTGTCCAATTTTCCCAACATCATTTATTGAAGAGACTGTATTTACTCCACTGTATGCTCTTGCCTCCTTTGTCAAATATTAATTGAGCATAATGGCTTGGGTCAATTTCTAGGTTCTCTGTTCTGTTCCATTGGTCTATATGTCTGTTCTTGTGCCAGTACCAGGCAGTTTTGAGAACAGTGGCTTTGTAATATAGCTTGATATCTGGTATTGTGATCCCTCCGACTTTGTTCTTCTTTCTCATGATTGCTGCAGCTATTTGGGGTCTTTTTTTTTAATTCCATATGAATTTTTGGAGATTTTGTTCTAGGTCTGTGAAATATGCTGTTGGTATTTTCATGGGGATTGCATTGAATCTATAGATTTCTTTGGGTAGCATGGACATTTTTTTATGTTGATTCTACCAACCCATGAACACGGCATCATGCTTTAAATATTTAACAATAAGAGATGGTGGTTGATTTGGAAAAGATGGGGAACCAGAATAAAAGAGACCGATTAGTTAGTGATAACTAAGAACATTACTAGAGTAAGAAAAACTATGTTATCAAATAAGACTTTACAAGCTTATAGAGTGATGCATTTAACTTGTAACATGGAGCAAGTGGGGATGTTTTAATATTTCACGGAAGTCAGAAACAGAAATGAACGCAGGATGACAGTAAGTAGTGACATAAAGTAGATAAGAAACTTTTAAAATTTGTGTTATGTGTTTGTATTTCTGTAAACCTTATTCTACATTATGTAGTATGGCATATCCTAGGAAAAATAAAGATTAATATTTATTATTTATTTTAACCAAAGTATAATATGGTAAATGATCTCTACACCCAAATGTCCTGAAATAGAATATGTATAGATAGTGGGTCTGCAGGCAAATAGGTAATATTCCACCATTCCCTTGTCACCCAATATCTATAAATACCAGGAGAAACTAACCAAGGACAAGTCTATAAATCGGAATCTATGTAGCAGTGGTTCTTACCTTTAGATGGCTTTTACATCCTTAGAGAATCTTATCAAATCTAAGGACTCCAGAAAAATGAACATATTCATATACATGAATTTTCTGCATACAACTTCTAGGAGCTCATAAATTTAATGTTTCTTTTGGCCCTGAGCCTGGCACTACCTTTCCTGATTAGAGAGATAACATTTTTAGCTGGATGCTAGTGGGATTGCCTAACAGAGGTATTCTCCTTGCTTTCTCTATGCCTCAGGTACTAAGCTGATGAAGTGTGAATAGTAACACAGCTCAACTTCACTTGGGAACCTTAGGCAACTGGCATGGTGCCACAACTGGTAACTGTCTTGGAGGCTAATGTGCCAGCTCATGTATAACAATAACATAGTAAAAATAACAGAACAGGAACTCCCCCAAGTTTTTTTTACCCAGCACTTTGACTGGCATGCAAACAGACTGGAGGTGTAATTTTTTCTCCTTCTTTCTACATTAATTTTTTTCCTGATTTCAATTAGCCAAACTTGAATGGAGACATTACAGGCAGTTCAACCCCACCTCAGAGCTATGCAGACAGCTCTTGCTGCCAAGCTGTCTATCGCCAAGACAACTAGGCTGATGTGCTTTGCTTTGGGTAAATACCTCATCAGGGCCAGTTGCAGAGGGAGCCTCTTTGAAATGACCTATTAGATCAAATCCTTACTCTTAACCATCCTAAATGTTTTTAAAGTAAGTGAGGTGTAAATAAGCATTAGTATTTTGAAATAATTCTTTATGCTGCTTAACAGGAGGGTTATTTCCAGAGATAGTCTTTCATGAAGGCAAGTTGATTTCGGGGACCTGGAAAGCTCTTTCTTCCTCAATAAGTCTGAAGTTCATCTATTTGTGGGTCATTGTTATTTTTTTCCTTTTCATTAATCATAACTTTCTTCCAATACCTTTTTCTAAACCACAAATTCCTCTGAAGTGGGCATTGGTAATATAGCAATTTTCAATGATTGGCTTCTTTCCTCAAATGAAAAATGGAGGAGATGGGTTAATTCTTTTGACACAGTGGCAAAACAATATTTCAATAAGTTCAATACATGTAAATGAGTCAAAATCAGAAAAATTCTACTTCCAGCAGAATCAGTGATATTGTTTAAACTTCAGGAAAAAATGCATTTTTGGTCCTTAGGGTCCTAGCAGAAGTGCCAAATTATTGTACTCCTCCCATCTAGTCTCCATTGCTACTGATCCACCCTCAGGAGCTTTCTGAGAAGCCCCTCACAGCTTTTATTGTTTGTTCGTTTCCTTGGTGGCAGGTGTCTGTTCATCAAAGGCTTAAGAAGATGTGGGGTTTAGGAGTCAGCCCTGACTAGAAGGAAAACTTTCCACTCAGCCTTGGGCAACAGTATTGAAGTTGTTGTGTGTGGGTTTGTTTTTGTTTTTTTTAATGTTGTAATCAACTCTGTGCCGAGTGAAGCTCAATCTCCCTCTACACAGACCCAGAAATCCAAAGAAATAAGTGTTTTCAATTCCCTTCTCATCTGATCTCCCACACTGCATATCAAATAAAAACCATCTGAGCCAATTGTGCCTCCTCCTACCTCCATCTACTGTGTAATCTGCCTGGGAGAAATTCAGAAAAGTTGGCTTCATGCCAACACTGGCCTTCTATAGAGGCAGAAAAACCCTTCACCGTCCCTCCATTGGCTGTCCTGGACACCAAAGAATGAGCTCCCACCTCAGGTATCCCATGGACAGGGGAGGCTGTGGGGATCATGACAGGACCTAAGATAATGTAGCTGAGATATTGATACCTAAAAAGTTCTAACAACTGACTTGGTACTTTCTGTGTGCTTACTATTTTGTTAGTTATATTTTCTTTTATTAAGTAGACTTGGAGGAAAAGTAAAAAGAGTTGCTTGGGAATTGAAATGGCTAGGGATTGAATCTCTGCACTAGTTACTAACTATAACATTAGCCAACTTATTTTACCAAAGCTCTCATGCCAGTACTCCCAATGACTAGCTCTGTGACCTTGGCCAAATTGCCATTATAAAAATTAGGAGGTTGCAATAAAAGATCTCTAAGGGCCTCTTCCTTCAAGTCTAGCAGTTTCAGTCACTTTTGGGCTCCTGAATTTGGAAAACACCCAAGGGGTATTGGACACTTGGAAGTTAATGTTTACCCAATCCCCAACCTCTACAAACCTCAACAGGCTTTGGCCATAGTTCTCCAAGTCATTTGGGGTGGGGGCTAAAGGCCTAGGAATAGGAAGGAGGTGTAGGCAATGCAAGGCTAAGTCCAAACAAAAGTCCAGGTGGCCATATTCAAAGTAAGTGCAGCCTGAAAGCACAGGTTTCCAGGCCAGAAATACCAGTTTATGAGCTGATAAGAAGGTATTAGAAACTTTTCCCTAAGAATTTTAACAAGGAAAGCTTGTTAGGTGGTTAAGAGGTATCCTAGAAAACATGGGTCAAACCACCATATCCAAGGCTTCAGCTGGGGCTACAGCTAATGCATCCCAAGCATGTTAAGGGAAGAACAAATGGTTCAGTAGAGGGAAATCATGGAAGATGATTGAAAGTTCTTGGGGACAATTATAGAAGAAAACACCTCTAAAACCCCAACAAAAGTGTATAAGGACAGAAAACACTTTCATGCTGCAGGTGTTACAAACTATGTGCCAGATGAGATGATGACAAAGGTCTAAATAAACCACAGTCAAATATTAGAATGAGGACTCTTGGAAAATAAAACTCCTTTAAGGACCTAAATGAACAAAAGATTAAAAGGCTAATCATGAGCCTGGCCGGCATGGCTCAGTGGTTGAGCATCAACCTATGAACCAGGGTGTTACGGTTCGGTTCCTGGTCAGGGTTGTGGGCTTGATCCTCAGTGTGGGGCGTGCAGGAGGCAACCAATCAATGATTCTCTCTTATCATTGATGTTTCTATATCTCTCTCCCTCTTCTTTCCTCTCTGAAATCAATAAAAAATATTTTAAAATAAAAAATAAAAGGCTAATCATGACATTAATGATACTATCATAGTTTGTTAGGGAAAACAATTGGGAGAGTGGAATGAGATAATGATATTGTAAAGAATTCCATAGAACATGTTTTTGTAGTTGTTCTTAAGATAGAATCATCACCAATGAAAGCTGTTAGGAGTAGAAATATGAGGGAGAATATAGTGGAATTCTAAGCAATATGATGCTTACAGTAAAAATACAGGCTATTTCCATATTCAAAATATTTTGGTCTGAATTTATTAAAATAAAACCAAAGAACTAAATTAAAAAAAAACACAAGGCTAAACTAAAACTTATATTTTTTAGTTCATGACACAAAATAAACAGATTTCAGTAAATTCTCCCTTTTTAACTAGTTGATTGGTATTGTATAGATGCAGCCAGCATTTAATATGCTTTCAATTGTTTCTTCAGCTCTCAAGACCCTGGGGGTCTGAAATCTCAGTCAACATTGCAATTTAATCCAAAATCCAAAGCAGTTCAGATTCCAAGTAACCTGTTACCCTCTGCTAAGAAAACATCACTTGTGGTTTGAAAAATACCATTTTTAATAACCTCTGTTCAGTTTCCTGGCAGGTTCCCAACTTCACTTCAAAGTTGATTTTCCCCAGTGAAAATACAGCTGGAAGAATCCAGAAGTGTATTGTGCCACGCTCCCATTACCCCAGGCTGTGAAGGCCCAGCTCTAGGGCAATGAAAAAGGCTGGGTTGGAAGGCAGGCAGGAGGAGGAACAGGCTGTGGATCACAGGTAAATAACCTCAGCTCAGGACTTCCCAGAGACAAAATAATGCATCACCCTCAACAGTGAACAACTGAAGAAAATGAATCCAAATTGAATTTTTGATTATAGCATTTTGACTTATTTTGAAATAAATTTGATAAAAATAATCTAATCTAATAATAGAGAAATATGCAAATTTGTCCATTACAGCATCACGTCAGGATCGGATCAGCAGGCTGTGACCCCGCCCTCTGCTCAGGCAGCTGCAAGGCCTGGGGTAGGATAGGATTCGATAGGCACAGGAATGGAAAATGACATGGAGCAGGGAGAACCGCCCAGACACGGGAGGAGGGCGGTGGTGGCCGTTGGCGGGGATGTGCCCACATTCCAGGATGGAGTGGAGGACGGTCCGAGGCCCAGCCCAGTTTTCTGGGTGGAGGCGCTCCTGCTTTGTGGCAGCAGCGCCCAGGCGGTCTTGGCCACCCTCGCTGGGCTGGGCGTCCCAGGCAGGGAATGGGAGCAGGACAGGGGGGGGGAGGCCAGGAAAGATGGGGGGGGGGGCGGACACCTGGCCAGGGCTGAGCCCTGAGTTAACATCCCCTCCCCTCCAGCAGAAGCTTTAAGAAGGGAAGAACTTTATAAAGAAGTCAGTAGAGAGCAGAGTTAAAGAAGGAAAGAGGATGTGTGAGTGAACTGTAGGAGCTATAATGAAAATTAAGTATAATTGTGTACTGGGGACAGATTTTAAAGGTTGGAGTCAGAAAAGAAAAAAGATAGATGATAGTGAATAATTGGGCAAGTAGATAGATATTTAAAAAGTGGAAGTAAGTAGAGAAGGATGTGGATGAGAGAGAAAGAGGGAGCCGGTAGAGCTTAAAAAAGTTTTAAAGGGGAGCTGGTAAAGCTTAAAAGGAGAATGGGAAGAAGGATGAAATGGGGGAGGGAGCAAAGCAGGTCTGAGGGAGGAAGTGAAGAAAAAAATTAAGGTGGGAAGGAAGGAAAAGGGGAGGAAAGATGGGAAGAAGGATGATGGAACAGAAGTAGGAAATAAGGAGGAAAGAAAAGTTTATAAATGATGAGTCAGTAGGAAAAAGTGTTACATAAAGGAGAGAGAAAAATTGTGTGAGAGGGAGAAACCAATAAGGAAGTTAAATACAATTGTGTGTGAAGGGGATAAGATTACAAAAAAAAGTTAAGAGGGGCGACCAGGCCGGCAGGGGAGGGCAGTTAGGGGTGACCAGGCCAGCTTGGAAGGGCAGTTAGGGGGATCAGGCTGGCAGGGGAGGGCAGTTAGGGGGATCAGGCAGGCAGAGTGTTTAGGGCAGGCAGGCAGGTGAGCCGTTAGGAGCCAGAGGTTTCGAATTGCAAGAGGGATGTCCAAGTGTCCCGAGGGCTCCCAGATTGGAGAGGGTGCAGGTCAGGCTGAGGGACCCCTCCCCCCTCCCCGTGCACGAATTTCGTGTACCTGGCCTCTAGCCCTTTATAATTTGGGCTGCCTAGAATGCCATTGTTTTTGTTTTGTTTTGTGTTTTGTTTTGTTTGTTTGTTTGTTTGTTGTGTGTGTGTGTGTGTGTGTGTGTGTGTGTGTGTGTGTGTGTGTTTCATTGATCCACTCTTCAGATGTTACACACACAGATGTCAAGAAAACAATCTATGAAGAGAGGCACTGGAGGCAGAAGTGGAGGCAAGAAAAGAAAACTTCATCTTTGGAAACCTAGGGTCTATTAAGACGAGCGCAGGCTGAATTCCTCTTAAACTCCAAGACAGTAGCCTTGAAGTCCAGAATTTGCTCTTGTGTTTCTTGTCCAGAACTAGTGAAGTTGGGGTTGCCAATAAAATGACCATTTTCCTCAAAATGTTGTATTTAAAATCCAAGTCTTCTTAAAACAGCAGATTAGGATTTTTGCCAGAAAGTGATTTCTAGTACAACCACTCGTGCACTTTTACAAGGCAGGTAAAGCCCAAAATTATGTTGCTAATTAATTTTACATTTCCTGCAGCTACCTAGAACCAACTGCAGCCCAACATTCCCCAGTTGGGATTTTGCCAAGAATTCAGATAATGCCATTTATGGACCATGCCAACAGCTGAAGTCATGCTTTCTGTCTAAAGAGAAGAAAAGAAAGAAAAATGAATAAGGAAGGATTCATGGAAAATACATATTAGGGGATGGAGCAGAAGGGAAAGAAAAGAGACAATATAGAAACAATGCCAAACAGACACACATACCAGAAGAGGGCCTGGATGCTATGCGTTTGTATTATTTTGGGGTGGGAGTGAAGCAAAACAGAAGGACACAGTGATTTTATAGAATGTTGGAGAATCAACAATTTGATCTCAAATAAATAATCCTCCTCCCCAAATGTAAAATATATGAAAAGTGAAAGGCCTAATTTCTTGCATCATAGCTGGTGCAAATGTTCTCTATTATGCGCATGCCAGTAATGTGAATAGCTTACTACTTGATTTGGGGTTCTGTAATTATGTCCTTTTTTTTAACCCAAACATAGATTCTAAGGACTAGAAAAACCTCTAAAAGTATCCTGAACATTAGAGCTAGAAAGGGCTTTGTATCTCACCTAATCTAATTGTTCCTATAGTAGGGATGAGGTAACTGAGGAAAATGGATAAAAAACTTGGCCAAATAACATACAATGAATTAGTGGCAGAGGCAGGACTAGAACCCAGATCTAGTTGGGTGATTCCTAAATATCAGTTCATAATGAATAGTTCACTAATCCAAGGGAAAAAATTAGAAAAAAAAGAAGTATATAGTATTTGTCTTATAAAATGAAACATTTCAAACTATTTTTAATTTTGAGATTATGTTCATTCTACTTTTTTTATGTTAAAATATCCCTTGTTTTCTAAAATAATGACAATCACAGGGGGTAGCTGTTATTTTATAATGTCTTTAATTAGCACAATAATAAATTGGCAGCCTTATTTGAAGCCCCAATATTTTTTGGAAAATGTGGTGTGTGAGAACTGTAAATCTTTGATCACAAATCTAGTCCAACCCCCTTGTATCAGGCAGTGTATCACCACTAGATCCAAGGTCGCTTCTGTCCTTAAAAGGTTTTGTATTCCTACGTTTGCCACTGAAGTATCACATAGTGAATAAAGTATCAGAAAGATACTGGTTTAGCTGGGATATGGGGTGAAAGACAAACTAGAAAAAGAAAGAAGCATATGGCAGAACATGAAGAAACAAACTGGTTTGTAATCAATGCCTCATCCTGTTTTTGTTATGGTAATTTCAAGTTACCATAATACCCTGATAGAATAGGCAGTAACTCTTCTACTATCTATATAATAAAAGCCTAAGAGACCATTCCAGTGGAATGACCAGAACGACCAGTTGCTATGATACGCACTGACCACCAGGGGGAAGATGCTTAACCCAGGAGCTGGCCCCTGGTGGTCAGTGGGCTCTCACGGGGGAGTGCCAATCAGCCAGAAGCCAGGCTCATGGCTGGTGAGTGCAGCGGCAGTGGCAGGAGCCTCTCCCACCTCCGTGGCAGTGCTAAGGAGCAGTGAGCAGGCAGGCGATAAGGAGCGAGGGGTCCCAGACTGCAAGAGAGATGTCCACCTGCCAGCTTAGGACCACTCTCCGAAAGGGCTCCCAGACTGAAGGACACCCCCCCAGGGCATGAATTTCGTGCACTGGGTCTCAAGTATATTTATATTCATTTGTGGCTTAATTGAAATTTTTATCATGAGGAAAAAGGCACAGGCACTCAATTTCTGTGAGGTAGGCATATTGTACAAAAGAAGCTAAGATTAGTTAAGTGACTTGTCCAAGACAACTTGGTTCATATGGAATTGAGCCAGGAATAATCTTAGAACTTTATTCCAGATCTCATAATCCTACCCTGAGTCTACAATTTGTATCTTGTGTCCACCTAAACTCACTTTCTGGGTATGAACCATCAGCTAGTCAATGACATTGTGGTATATACCATTTGTGCCCCAAATGCTCAGCATCACCACTCTAAGTGCCAGTTCCAAGAAGCACTAGGCTCCAGAACCCAGAAGGATTACAAGGTTACTGAGAATATAACGGACTCGGCCTTCTGGCTACTCACTGATGTGATTTGTAAGGGATAAGTGCCCCAACAGTTCTATCAGCTGTTGTATCAGCTGTTGCTACTACTTCTAGCCAGAGGAGTGAACTGGTATATGAAAAAGCTCACCCAACCATCATAGCCATCACCATGTATTTTATAAAATTTTCAATGATCCTCATAGAGATTATTTGATTTACGTATTATCTAGGTTAAATGTGTTATCCTAGTTATCACCTTTCACTATTCAATCAAGGGCCAATCTGATAATCCAAACAGATTTTAAAATCAGCCTAACCCAAGCATAATTATAAAGATAGAGCAAATAATACTAACCAACAATAACACATAATATACTGTAAAGCTAAAACCAAATGCCTTTGAGATTCCTGCTGATTGGAACTGTCACTGTCTGGGATTCCTGCTATTTTGGATTCTGGCTCTTTGGGATAATCCCTATCTCTATACCCCTTTACATGGGCAGGAATGATGGGATTTGTTTGTTTGTTTGTTTGTTTGTTTGTTTGTTTGATTGTTTTAAAAGTAGGTGGCAAAAAAATGCCTTCTGGATCCTGGTTAGGTTGGTGGTTAGCAACTTCCAGCACCTTAACTCAGCACAACACTAGGAAGAACTACATATTAGTCACTTAGATGTGGCCTAGCCAAAAACTGATTTCATTTATAATAAATACCCTTTGGAAAAAAAATCCCAGTATTTCTATCTAAACAGTCACATCACAATACAGATCTCAAATGTGTCCTATCAATAAATGTTTATCTCTCAGACCTTGGTAAAGTAAAACAGGGCTCAAGGGCTTTGGGTAAAATAGTCAGCTTCGAAGACTCACATGGAAAAAAAGTTAATATGGTGGTAATGAGCCACTTAAATGTCTGTCTGCCTATGTTACAATAACATGCCCTTTTTATTCCTTCAAACAGCTCCCAAAGGACACTTTGGACAGCTGCATTTTGTGGGTACTTCTCGTACTCCCCATACCTGCCCACAGAAAGCAAATCACTCTTCTCTCTCTCCAAAACTTTGATTTTTATCATTATGGGGTTTCCCCTTTATTTAAGTGTTCCTTTTTGTTTTTCTTCCTTTTGTGCTTTTTATCCTTTGAGATTTTTTTTTCTCTTTTGTAGTGCTCAGGTATTTCCTCTTTATTATTTTAGTTGCTGCTGCTGCTGCTGCTGCTGATGATGATGTTGTTCACTTTCCTTCTTTTTCCCATTTTTCCTTTTTTCTATTATATTTGGGGGTGATTTCCTTTTCTGTTGGGTAATTTGTTTTACTTTTTGGTTTTTCTTTTTTGCTTGGTTGTTTTACGTTTTCTTGGGGATTTTCTGTGTTTGGTTTCCTTCTTTTATGGGGGGTATTTTTTTTAATTTTCAAGGTTTTCTCTTTGTTCTCTTATTTTATTTGTTTTTTTTTTATTTTCCATACACTTTCTTTCTTTGGATTTTGGATTTTATGTTATTTTCTTTTTGTTTTGGTGCTTGTGGAAAGGTTTTTGATTTTTTTTTAGAATTTAGGGATTTTCTTTTTCTTTTGAAGATTTTTTTCTATATAGTTTCTTTAATTTCAAAAAATATTTTATCTCTTCTTTCCTATGTAAATGCATTACTTTTTCCACTTTCTGCCTCTTTTCTTCTTTTAAAATTTTAGAATTTTTTTTTACTTTGGAATCATTTTAGATTTACAGAAAACTTGCAAAGATAGTACAAAAGGTTCTCATATACCCCTCTGTGTTGTTGTTTTTTTTAAACTGTTAAGAAAATTTTTGTGGTTTTATTGTATCACGAGGCATTGAAACATCTGAACAAATCAATATCTGGATGGTGAGGCAGCTCTTTCTCCTTCACTTCTTTGGGTTACTAGAGCAACTTGTCAGTAGATTAAAAAAATAGACAACCTTTTGCATTACTTAAGTCTTTCCAAGGCATGCACTGGTACAACACAAACCTCTCCTGTCAGATGTAACTAGTCTAGCATCCAAACATTATGCACAATACCTAGGTAGCAGCAGCACACTGCACCCACTCCCACCTTGGTCCTGCTAATTTGTGTATGCTATTTGGAGCATCTGGAGGAGTGTGAATAGTATCTGGAAGAAGATGGAGAAGGAAATAGCATGAGTGCCTGACTGGGAGGAGGTCAGCGGAAGCTGTGTAGGGCAAGCCTGAACATGTCATTGGTGCAAACCCAAACATCTCTGATGTTCTTCAATAGGAACATCTGATGGAACCCCATGATGGGGTCTTCATCAGCCTTAAGCTGGCCCACAGCCATGCTGAGGATGCAGCTGTCTGGCGTGGACTGATGGTCCTGTGCCGTGATGCTGTGCTGGATTTTCTGGAATGGAAGGCTAGACAACTTCTCCACAACGGCAGCTTTACCCTGAATTGCTGTCCTTTCCACTTAAGGCGTGATGTGTCCATTTAAACTGTGCCTAGTTGGGTTCTGTCATTATCAAATAATTGGTAGTAATGTTGAATAAAGCTGGATCCAGTCTGCTCCCAAATTGGCTTGTCTCCCATTCTGGAGCATCCCCCAGCCTCGTTGAAACCCGAGGGGCTGGCACCATGGCAGCAGCAGAGGCGGCAACCAAGCACGGTCTTTTTTTTTTTCTATTTTAAGGACAGCAGCTGGTTTCAGTTTAATGATATATTAGTTAGCTTTGCTGTAATAACAAACAACCCTCGAATCTCCATGCCATTACCACAACAAGCATTTATTCCTCATTCATGTTACAATAGGTGGCTGCAGGGCAGCTGCTACAGCTCTGCTCCACATGTCTTCCCATTCTGGTACCGAGGCTGAAGGAATAGCCCCAACCTGGGAAATATGTTCTCATGGCAGAGGGAAAAGAACATGAACCTTCCACACCATGGCTCTTCAGGAGAATACACTCCTCCCTGGGGGAAGGAGTGGGCACTGCAAGAAGTCACATGGCTACAGGTAAGGACATATGAAACCCTCTAGATACAACTTTATGACAATGACTCAACGTGCCAAAAGGTTTTTCAGTTTAAAAGGCACAAAATCCTAAAATGTGAAAAACTGGAGAAGAATGCAGAGTCCACTGTCCAAGTGTATCATAGTCCTCCATATTGCAAAGATCAGGAAAATTGGCAAACCTTTTAGGGGTTCTGGAGGATCCCAGATTGTAGGTGTTTACAGATACAGAAACAGGACCCAGTTTTCTTGGCCCCATCTTACCCAAAGGCATCTTCAGTATTCACACAGAGCAACCCTCCAGCTCATGAAATAACTGAAGGCTAACCTCAGCTTTAGTCCCTTAAAATTACATGCATTGTTTGTATGTATGCAGTGTGAGGGGTAGCTTCTCCAAAGCCTCTAACTCCACAAAGGTTCAGAACCAGGTCACTAGATCCTGAGTCAGTCCAGTGAGTTCCTTGGGTCAGTTGCTGTGGTAACTGCAATAGATGGTCCCTTCAGAGATGGAGGCTGGTAGTTAACACAGCTCAGAGTCCAAGGATGTTATGACCAAGGCACAGAGTTTTGTATCAAGAGAGGAGAGTGAAGACTAGCTGAGGCTCAGCACTTTGACCAGAGAGGCTGCAGCTACGATAAGTCAGCAGCTCTTCTCCACTTACAATGTGAGGAAGGACTGTGTCCAGGGTGACAGAAAGAAAGTGTTGGAGTCTAGGAGTATGTCCAGCTGATTCAAGTATGCTATATTCCAGGCAGAGGGTTATCTGGGAGGAGATCCAGGTGGCCTGGCTCTGCAGCCTGGCTCAGTCACTTTACCTGGTGCACCTTTCTCCCCCGGAGATAATTTCTACAAAAAGGAAAGGATCCCACACAAAAATGCTGGTGTCAGGGTTTTTACAAAGTATCTGGGATGCTGTTGCACCTGCAGCAGAGTGCTCTTAGGAGGCACCCAGTACAGTTCTGCCCTGTCCTCATCCTCAAAGTAGACCTCTAAATTATCAGGCCATTTTTCCCTGTAATAATATCTTACATTAGTATGGTACATTTCTTAAAATTAATAAACCTATTCTAATATGTTATTGCTAGCTAAAGTCCATACTTTATTTAGACTTCCTTAGTTTTTACATAATATCCTTTTTCTGTTCCAGGACCATCCAGGATGTCATATTACATTTAGTTGTCATGTTTTCTTAGGCTTCTTTTGCCTCTGGCAGTTTCTCAAATTTTCCTTGTTTTTGATGACCTTGATTATTTAGAGGTAGTGGTCAGGTATTTCATAGAATGTTCCTAAATGGGGATTGTTTGATGGTTTTCTCATGATTACACTGGGGCAATGTGTTTTGGAGAGTGAGACAACAGAGAGGAAGTGCTCTTCTCATCACATCAGAAAGGGGTACATACCATCAACAGGACTTATCACTAGTGATGTTTACCTTTATCACCTGGCCAAGGTGTGTTTGCCAAGTTTATCCACAATGAAGTTACTTTTTCCTCTGATCTATACTGTGCTTTTTGGAATCAAGTCTTTAACCCAGTCTACACTTAGAATTATAGAGATTAAGCTCCACCTCCTGGGAGGGCAGGTACACAAACAAATGACTCAAAATTCAGTATCATGTTATTTATTTTGTTAGCATAATTGTTCTAGCTTTGCCCATTGGAATTTTTTGTTTGTTTGTTTGTTTTTCAGGTTTGCTCTTGTGTTTCCTTGACATGCTCCATTCTTTTTATTTTTTCACAAGTTTAACTTTTTAAAATTATCTCCTCCTCTTTTTCCTTTGCATTTGCTTGTTTCCTTTTTCATTTTTATTTTCCTTCTATTCTTATATTCCTTTACCTCTTTGTTCTCCTCTGTTAGCTTTCAATATTTTCTCCTTTTTTCTTTTTCCTTTTCACTTATGTATTCAAAATAATTTTCTCCTTTTCCAACATTATTTTTAATCTTTTTTATTTTTATATAAAATTTTCTTTATTAAAATTTTAAATACATTCTACATGATGATGAGTTTATTGTAATTAGTAAAACAATGAAAAGATACAAAAAGAAGAAAAATATACCCTGTTCCCGCTCTCTCAGCTTCACTACCAATATGTTTGATCCTCTACTGGTTTCCTAACACCCTTATCTAGTTTGTGCTTCCACACAGGAATTATCAAAGGACTCTTTGTGGTAACTTCAGAGGGCCTGCTAGCTTCCTTGACAACTCTATTCCTCCAAAAGTCATAGTCATTAAACTGAAGATTGGATTGGCTGGAATGCCAAAGCAGTAATCAGACATTTAATGCCTTTCTTTAAAATTACTTTAGCTGACTATGACTAGGGGAGAAGTATTCTACAAAGTATTTCTCCAAGATCTTTTAGCTTGCTCCTAACATCAGGACAGTATGTATATGCATACATTCCCAAACTCTCTCATGGAGCTATTGGAATTCAGGAGTAAGACATGAGTGGGAGCTTAGGAAACTTGGGGAGAAAGGATTTGCCAGAAATGAGATATTCATGCAGATAGAAGGCACCAGGAAGACACCAGAAGCCTTATAATTCAAAATCAAGAGCAGAGATGGCTTATTTGAAGGCACCATTCTGTCTTCACTCTTTCATCTTATTTCCCTTCTGTCCACATATATTTTCTGGGAAGTTGGCATCTAAAGTCTAGCCCCATGTATAGCCATGCTGGCAGATGAAGCTGGGCCCCCAAATTCCTTTGTGTGTGTTTTTTTCACTCCAGCTTCCCTGAGTGGAAATGGAAATAGTAATCCTATCGCTTTTCCTAACAAGTCCTGACCAGTTCAGCAGTTAATATGTTATTTCAGGCATAATCTTCCATGGGAGCTAGGGGTGAGGGAGAGAAGAATAAGGTAATTTAAATGACCTCTAGAGCCTCTTTCTGATAGTGTGACTCAGTCATCTGAGGGCTTCTGCAGTTGTCATCAATTGCGGTTGACCCCTTAGCAGACTCTGTGAGCCAAGACACAACTGAATCACTCTTGGAACTGAAAAGAAGAGAGAACATCATTCTAGATCAGTGGTTCTCAACCTTCCTAATGCCGCGACACTTTAATACAGTTCCTCATGTTGTGGTGACCCCAAATTTCATTGTTAAAAATTGAACATAATTAAAGCATAGTGATTAATCACAAAAACAATATGTAATTATATATGTGCCAACACCCATTTTTGATAAAAACTCTCAGCAAGGTGGGAGTAGAAGGATCATACCTCAACATAATAAAAGCCATATATGATAGGCCCACAGCCAACATCATACTCAATGGACAAAAACTAACACCATTTCCCCTGAAAACAGGAACAAGACAGGGATGCCCACTCTCACCACTCCTGTTCAACATAGTCCTGGAAGTATTAGCCATTGCAATTAGGCAAGAAGAAGAAATAAAAGGCATCCAAATTGGAAAAGAGGAAGTAAAACTGTCCTTATTTGCAGATGACATGATATTATACATACAAAACCCTAGAGACTCCATCAAAAAGCTACTAGACTTAATACATGAATTTGGCAATGTAGCAGGATACAAAATTAACCCCAAGAAATCTGAGGCATTTCTATACACCAATAGTGAACTTTCAGAAAGAGAGATTAGAAAAACAATCCCATTTACCATCGCACCAAAAAAATTAAGATACCTAGGAATAAACTTAACTAAAGAGGTAAAAGACCTCTACTCAGAAAACTACAGGACATTGAAAAAAGAGATAGAGGAAGACATAAACAGATGGAAGAACATACCGTGTTCATGGATTGGTAGAATCAACATCATTAAAATGTCCATACTGCCCAAAGCAATCTATAAATTCAACGCACTTCCCATTAAAATACCAATGGCCTACTTCAAAGATCTAGAACCAACTCTCCAAAAATTCATCTGGAATAAAAAAAGACCCCGAATAGCTGCAGCGATCCTGAGAAAGAACAAAGTAGGTGGGATCTCAATGCCAGATATCAAGCTGTATTACAAAGCCACTGTTCTCAAAACTGCCTGGTACTGGCACAAGAACAGACATATAGATCAGTGGAATAGAATAGAGAGTCCAGAAATCGGCCCGAACCAATATGCTCAATTAATATTTGACAAAGGAGGCAAGAACATACAATGGAGCCAAGATAGTCTCTTCAATAAATGGTGTTGGGAAAATTGGACAGATATATGCAAGAAAATGAAACTAGACCACCAACTTACACCATACACAAGAATAAACTCAAAATGGATAAAGGACTTAAATGTACGACAGGAAACCATAAAAATTCTAGAAGAATCCAAAGGCAACAAAATCTCAGACATATGCCAAAGCAATTTCTTCACTGATACAGCTCCTAGGGCAGTTGAAACTAAAGAGAAAATGAACAAATGGGACTACATCAAAATAAAAAGCTTCTGCACAGCAAAAGAAACCATCAACAAAACAACAAGAAAACCCACTGCGTGGGAAAACATATTTGCCAACGTCATATCTGATAAGGGCCTAATCTCCAAAATTTATAGGGAACTCATACAACTTAACAAAAAGAAGATAAACAATCCAATCAAAAAATGGGCAAAGGATCTAAATAGACACCTTTCAAAAGAGGACATTCAGAAAGCCAAGAGACATATGAAAACATGCTCAAAGTCACTAATCATCCGAGAGATGCAAATCAAAACAACAATGAGGTACCATCTCACACCTGTCAGAATGGCTATCATCAACAAATCAACAAACGACAAGTGCTGGAGAGGATGTGGAGAAAAAGGAACACTTGTGCACTGCTGGTGGGAATGCAGACTGGTGCAGCCACTATGGAAGACAGTATGGAGTTTCCTCAAAAAACTGGAAATGGAACTCCCATTTGACCCTGTGATCCCACTTCTAGGAATATATCCCAAGAAACCAGAAACACCAATCAGAAAGGATATGTGCACCCATATGTTCATAGCAGCACAATTCACCATAGCTAAGATCTGGAAACAGCCTAAGTGCCCATCAGTAGATGAATGGATTAGAAAACTGTGGTACATCTACACGATGGAATACTATGCTGCTGTAAAAAAGAAGGAACTCTTACAATTTGCAACGGCATGGATGGAGCTGGAGAGCATTATGCTAAGTGAAATAAGCCAGTCAATGAAGGAAAAATACCACATGATCTCACTCATTCATGGATAATAAAGACCATTACAAACTTTTGAACAATAATAGATACAGAGGCAGAGCTGCCTCAAACTGATTGTCAAACTGCAGTGGGAAGGCCAGAGAGGGTTGGGGGGCAGAAGGGAGGGGAGTAAGAGATCAACCGAAGGACTTGTATGCATGCATATAAGCATAACCAATGGACATAAGACACTGGGGGGTAGGGGAGGCCAGGGGATTGTCAAGGGCGGGGAAAAAAAAGGACACATATGTAATACCCTTTGTAATACTTTAAGCAATAAAAAATTAAAAAAAAATTATATATGTGTTTTCCGATGGTCTTGGGCGACCCCTGTGAAAGGGTCGTTCGACCCCCAAAGGGGTCGCGACCCACAGGTTGAGAACCACTCTTCTAGATCCTACCAAAGGCTTCTACTGCTCCCTTTCATTATCATGCCATATAATAAGAAGGGAAGTCAGAACCTGGAGAGTATTATGCTAATGGAATAAGCCAGAGAAAGACAAGTATCACATGATCTCACTCATATGTAGAATCTAATGAACAAAATAAACTGATGAACAAAATAGATCCAGAGAAATAGAAGCATGGGAAAGACTGCAGACAATCTCAGAAGGAAGGCAGGGGTGGGTGGATGGGAAGAGATCAGCCAAAGAACTTCCATGCATAGATGCATAACCCATGGACACAGACACTAGGGTGGTGAAGGCTTGGAGGTATGGATGGAGTATAAGGGGTCAATGGGGAGAAAAAGGGGACATATGTAATACTAAATATTTTAAATGAATAAATAAATTAACAAACAAAAAGAAGAGAAGCCAGAGATAATTCCATTAAAAACAAAAACATGTATGTTCATAGCAGCACAATTTACAATGGCTAACATTTGTAAACAGCCTAAGTGACCATCAGCAGATGAGTGGATTAGAAAACTGTGGTACATCTACACAATGGAACTGTGTAAAAAAGAAGGAATTCCTACCATTTGCAGCAGCATGGATGGAACTGTAGAGGATTATGCTAAGCGAAATAAGCCAGTCAGAGAAAGATAAATATCACATGATCTCACTCATTTGTGGAATATAATGAACAACATAAACTGGTGAACAAAAATAGAACCAGAATCATAGAAGCATCGAACAGACTATCCAACCTATGAGGGAAGGCAGGAGGTGAGTGGGTAAGAGATCAACCAAAGGACTTGTATGTATGCATATGAGCATAACCAATGGGCACAGACAGTAGTGGGGTGAGAGCATGTGCTGGGGGGTGGGGGTAGCAGGGAGAGTCAATGTGGGGAAAAAAGAGACTTATGTAATACTTTAAACAATAAAGAATTTTTTAAAAAGACAAAACAAAACAAAACAAAACAAAACAAAAAAACATGCCTTATCTTTCCATGCAAGGGAACTCTTCCAACTCACCCCGATTTGTAATGGTGTTCTCAGTCTAGGGCCCTGACCTGGAACACAGTTTGCTAAATGGTAGAGATCCACTACACAGTGTCAGAAAGCTGCCCTTCCTGTCTTTTGTTTTCCACTCTGTATCAGTCAAGGTCTGATATTGGCACTGGGACTTGAGATCATGTGACTTTATATGTCAAAATTAAATGGTTAATGGAAATTATACACTTAGGGTAACAAGAGGGACAGAGTTTTACCATAGAGCAAAGCATAAGTGTTTGATTTTTCCAGAATTCTTAATCTGATTCTGAGGTCAGTAGTAACTAGTTTAATGGAAAATACAAATACATGAAGTGAAGGCTTTGACCCAGGGCCTAGAAACAGAAGAACCCACTAGTTCAAAAACACAGTGGCTTTAAATAATCTGCATGTTGGAGGCCTTTTCAACAATGTGGCTGTAATCTATACAGTTGAGCAAACCAGCTCTGAGAGGTAATGCAAAAGGGGGAAGGTAATACTGGAATGTGTGAGTGAGGTAATATAAAAAGAAGTTCCACAAGAATGATGGAGTTTCTGTTTTGTCCTATCCTTGCCTAAGGCAGGAAAACAAATCACTGTTTACAAAAGGTAAATTCATGAGAGGGACAATAGAAAGGTCTCCAACTAAATATCAGCTTCTTTAGGACCAGACATTTCACTGTTCATATTAATCCATTTCTTTAGTTTAAGAAATGTGAACTCTCTGAACTGTCCCTGGGGGTAAAAAAAAAAAGTACATTCAATCCCTAACACCATAAATTCTAAAAAAGGTGGAAAGGGCAGGCCAGAATTGAAGATTGACCTCTGTAATATGAAATACTTGCTTCAAGTGAACTAAGACTTACTGAGCAGGCAGCGACTTTAGAGATCTTTTAGTTCACCTTAAAACAAGTATAAAAAGCAGTTTCCCAAACAAACAGTTAGAAATGAGGGTTTTTTAAGTTTCTCCTAATAATTCATTATTAATGTATAGGAACACAATCGATTTCTATACATTTATATTTTATCTTGAAACTTTACTGATTTCATTTATCAGTTTTAATAGTGTTTGGTGCAGTACCTAGAATTTTCTAAATATAGTCATGTCATCTTCAAGTAGTGACAGTCTTACTTCTTTTCCAATTGAAATGCCTTTTATTTCTTTCTCTTATCTTCTGTGGCTAGAACATCCAATACTATATTGAATAGAACTGGTGAGAGTGGGCATCCTTATCTTGTTCCTGCTCCATCATATTCAGTATGATGTTAGCTGTGGGTCTGTCACATATAGCATTTATTATGTTAAGAAATGTTCCCTCTATACCCATTTTATTAAAAGTTTTTATCATAAATCAATGCTAATTTTATTTTTTATTAAGGTATTACATATGTGTCCTTATCGCCCAATGCTAAATTTATTTTGTAAAATGTTTTTTTCTGCATCTATTGAGGTGATCAACATCACTCACTTCATGAAAATGCAAATCAAAACCACAATGGGATATCACCTCACACCTGTCAGTATGGTTATTATCGAAAAGTCAACAAATAACAAATGCCAGTGAGGATGTGGAGGAAAGAGAGCTCTAACGCACTGTTCGTGGGACTGTAAATTAGTGCAGACACTATGGAAAAGAGTATAATGATTCCTCAAAAAATTAAAAATAAAACTACCTTATAACCCAGCAAATCCACTTCTGGGTATTTATCTAAAGAAAATGAAAACACTAATTTGAAAATATATACCCATTCCTATGTTTATTGCAGCATTATTTACAATAGGCAAAATATGGAAGCAGCATAGGTGTCCATCAATAGATGGATGAATAGCAGAGAATGAAATTTTGTCATTTGCAACAACATGAATGGACCTAAAGGGTATTATGCTAAGTAAAATAAATAAGACAGAGAGAGACAAATACCATATAATTTCACTTATATATGAAATCTAAAAAATAAAACAAATGAACAAACAAAACAAAAAAACAGACTCAGAGAAAAAGAACAAACTAATGGTTGCTAGAAGGGAAGGGTGGGTGAAAAAGGTGGAGGGAAATAAGAGGCAAAAACTTCCAGTTATAAAATAAATAAGCCTTAAAGATGTAGTGTACAGCACAGGGAATATAGTCAATAATATTGCAATAACTTTGCACAGTGATAGATAGTTACTAGAGTCAGTGTGGTGGTCACATTATAAGGAATATAAATGTTGAATCACTATGCTTTACACCTGAAACTAATATATTATTATATCCCAACTATACTTTAATTTTTAAAATTAATGAAAAAACTGAGGGCAAGGATTTAGACTTGGAAAAGAGAGAGGTTATATGTTCGATAGAAGGGTTGAACTAAGAAAATACTTTTATTTTTAAGGGGGTAGGTATACAAACTTGAAGGGAAGAGACAAGATTGTACTGAGAAACATGAAGGGGCACAGGCCAGATCTAGGCTAGTATATGCAGCAAGAGGGTGTTGAGATAAAAAATTAATACATAATTTTTTGATGGAGTCTTTAGGGTTTTCTATGTACAGTATCATGTCATCTGTGAATAAGGACAGTTTTACTTCTTCTTTTCCAATTTGGATGCCTTTTATTTCTTCTTCTTGTCTGATCGCAATGGCTAGTACTTCCAGTATAATGTCGAACAGGAGTGGTGACAGTGGGCATCCCTGTCTTGTGCCTGTTCTTAGGAGAAATGGTTTTAGTTTTTGAATATTGAGTATGATGTTGGCTGTGGGTTTGTCATATATGGCTTTTATTATGTTGAGGTATGATCCTTCTATTCCTACCTTGCTGAGAGTTTTTATCAAGAAAGGCTGTTGGATTTTGTCAAATGTTTTTTCTGTGTCAATTGATATGACTGTGATTTTTATCTCTCAATTTCTTTATGTGATGTATCATTTTTATTGATTTGCGGATATTGTACCATCCTTGCATCCCTGGGATAAATCCTACTTGGTCATGGT
>NW_005369409.1:1176120-1176576 GCF_000412655.1 Myotis brandtii | reverse complement strand
GTTGTATTTTTCTAGGAATATGTCCATTTCCTCCAGGTTGTCTAGTTTGTTGTAGAGTTGTTGATAGTATTTTTTAACAATCCTTTGAATTTCTGTGGTGTCTGTTGTTATTTCGCCTCTTTCATTTGTGATTTTGTTTATTTGGGTCCTCTCTCTTTACTTCTTGGTGAGTCGGTTATAGGTTCATCAATCTTGTTTATCCTTTCAAAGAACCAGCTCTTGAGACTTAATAAACGAATTAGGCAATGTAGCTGGATACAAAATTGATGCCAAGAAATCTATGGCATTTCTTTACACCAATAGTGAACTTACAGAAAGAGAAACTAAAAAAGCAATCCCATTTACCATCACACCAAAAAAATTAAGATACCTAGGAATAAACTTAACTAAGGAGGTAAAAGACTTATATGCGAAAAACTACAGGACACTGAAAAAAGAGATAGAGGAAGACATAAA
>NW_005369409.1:1165881-1174421 GCF_000412655.1 Myotis brandtii | reverse complement strand
AATTTCAGGGGTGCAGAACACTTTTTTGAATGATCAGACATCTACATTATTGTTTTCTGTAGTTTAGGTTCCTCAGGCTAATTGAATGTTTCTGTTAAAGCAAACATCTAGAAGACCTCAGACCTAGTTGTAACCCCTATTCAAATAAAGTTATAGGTAGAAATGGTAGTAAATGTGTATGTTTTTCTCTCTTTGGCATATAAAATGTACATTTTTGAGGTTTGTTATGGGCCTATTTGGAATGCTATAAGATACAATAAGCCATCAGGAAAAAATGGCAAAAATTACAGCAGCAAGTTCCTCTCCCCTTAAGTTACATTCCCCTACCCTCAGTCCTGTCATATGTAGAGGAGTGTTACAGTGTTAATTAGGGGAAATGGAAAGATGGGAAAATGGAATTTTCAGCAGAGTATTTTAAAAGTTATTCTCTTTTACTATCTCTCTGTGTTTTAAGTTTTGCAAGGGTGGTCCATGCACATGGTAAACATATGCCTAGTAATGCATGAACACCATTAACCTTGCCAGAGGAAAACACTCTTAAAAGTTCCTGTGCTACCTTCCAGAGATAATCTATATATTTACAAGCATATATAAGCATATTATAAGTTTGGATATTATAAAAACCTCTGTGAAGGTGTCTTCTGTCTGTCAGGTTAGCTTCAGAGCAACAAATGATTCCCACAGCATGGGTCTAAACCATGTGGCCAAAGTAATCTCTGAAGATTCAGACAGGCAACAGTCTCTACCTTAATTAACACACCCAGGATTCATGCTACCAGAGTGGGAGTAGAGTAAGGATAAATCCTGGGGCGGGGGGGAGTATATTTCTCTTAGGGAAATGGGGATATTAGTATCTACTTCACAGAATTTTTGGAAGTCCTGAAAAAATAATATGCATAAAGTGCTTAAAACAGTACCTGGCATAGAGTAAGCACTATATAAATATTAGTTGCTATCATCATCATCATTACTGTTGTTTTTGCTGTTTTTACTGGGAGAGGATAGCATGGGCTTCTTAAAGCTATTCCCTATGTTCTCTGGATTTTCCTCACAGGTACCTTCAAAGTTGGGAGCCTTTACCTATCACTACTCTTCCTCTGGGATACCTCCCCAACCAGGATCTAAACTCTGGAGCCTATTGGGAACCAAAATGGTACCTCAAAATCTCTCCTGGACACAAAGAAAATTTAGTGTCCTGATGTTCCTTTCATGGCATCAATGAGATAAACCATTTTATATGTTACTAGGGGCCCAGTGCATGAATTTGTGCACCTTGAAAGGAACTGTGGGCCACAAGGCTGTGGTGGGCACAGGGGCGGGTCTCGGCCCATCCTCTGTCCTCCTGCCTGGACCCTCCCATCATGGCCCCTGGTCCCCTGTCTGCCAGCAGCCCCGCTCCCACTGCTGCCACTCCCATGTGCTGATGGTGCTGGCCCTGCTCGCATCCGCTGCTGGCGCCGGACCCAATTGCTCCACACTGTCAGCGGGTGCAAGCAGGGCCAGCGCTCTCAACGGGTGTGAGCAGTGGCTACTGCCCTGACCGCCCCTCAGGAGCAGGGGGAGGTGGAGAAGCCCTCAGGAGCAATCGAGGCTGGCAGCCACTGCTTGCACCGCTGAAGGCACCAAGCGATTGGGGCCGGCGCCAGGCACCATAAGTGGGTGCAAGCAGTGGCTCCAGTGCCAGTAGCGGGTGTGAGCGGGGCTGGTGCCAGCAGCAGGTGTGAGCACCCAGCGAGACCAAGGTGCACAGGAGCAAAGAATTTTCAGTAACCACCAGAGGTTCACCCTGATGACAGCAACCAGCACCGCGCCTTGGTCTGGCGCCCCTGCTCACCTGCTCTACCATCCCACTGCGGCCAATGCCCACCATGTTCCACACTCTGCCCCCTGCTGCTGACATTTGCCATATTCCACACATGCCCCCTGGTGGTCAGCGCACATCATAGCAACCGGTTGTTCGGTTGTTCGGCCATTCAGTCTATTTGTATATTAGGGTTTTGTATATATAGATTACTCAATACTGTTCTTGTAAAGACCATGAAAACACATGGACATACCAGCAGATCACCACAACTTTAGGGGAATTACTCAACCCTGAACATATTCTTTTCATCACCTTTGTGTGATTCTGTTCTTCCATATCACTATACCTCTCGCTGTTCCTGAGGAGTTGTATGTTACTTTAAGATGCTAGTGCTACCAGGACAAGCTTAACTCTACAATCACAGGTAAAACATCCTCTGCAGCCTGTGTCTGCCATCGTATTCCCTTATAAGCCTTCAAGGAAGCAAAGCCAAGCTCACAGATACCCAGTACCTACCCACTATCTTCTCATACTGACCTCTTTGGAAGAGTAGGTAAATGGCAACTGACATACTAGCTTTCTCCTACTACTGAGTCTCATCACTGGTATCCGCCTACTTCCTTCCGAACATAAATTGAATGTCTGGCTCCTGATGCTAGACTTTGTACCATCATGGAGAACTTTAACATCCATGAAGTTAACCATAGAGCACCACTTTCTTGGTTCAATTCCAGTGACCTTTTCCTGAACATTAGTTGTCTACTCTCAAGTCTTTTCATCACTCAGAAATGGTTCACTTCTAAAATATTAAAGTCATACTTTTAACTATCTTTAAAAAATTTTATCTTTAAGGGCTTTTACTTCCTTATTCCTACTACTATTATTCTTTGGTCTCCTGTTTTCTCCTGATTTATCAGTCCACTCCAGACTAATTTTCTTCCTTTCTGGCCTTGGCCTTACAATTAGTTATTTCAACCACTATATTTTCCATACTATTAACTTACCACATTTTATATGATACCACTTGAAAATTCATGCTCTCCTGCTTCAGGAAAATTTTTAGTGCCACACAACAATTGTTCTAAGGATTCATGGCCAGGTTTATCTCACATCTCTTCCTATACTTTCAGAGATCTCTTTCCATAAATCACTGCCCTTATTTCTGAATCTTCACCTTTTTGCTTTCTAAAGGTTCTTTCTCCTCTGGACAACAATATGTTCAGACCTCTCATCATTTAAGAAACAGTCCCTCATCTCTGTCTGTTTCCTGCCCTCTTTCCTCTCCCTAACCAAACTTTCTTAAATAACCATCTGCATTCACTGTCTTCACTTTCTCTTCCCTCAACACATTGTAATCTGTTTCTGTTTCTAGGGTAGGTCACCTCATACCCTTGTTTGAATCTTTGTCATAAAACTATAACTCTATTGTAACCACCATAAAACTCAGCACCTCAAAAAGTTGGACCATGTCTAACTTTTCTATATGGTTCTAGAACAGTGATGGCGAACCTATGACACGCGTGTCAGAGTTGACACGCGAACTCAGTTTTTTGGTTGATTTTTCTTTGTTAAATGGCATTTAAATATATAAAATAAATATCAAAAATATAAATCTTTTTTTTATTATTGTTGCAAATATCAAAAAATTTCTATATGTGACACGGCACCAGAGTTAAGTTAGGGTTTTTAAAAATGCTGACATGCCGAGCTCAAAAGGTTCGCTATCACTGTTCTAGAGCCTAGCACAGTGTTTAATTGGTAGGAGGTGGTCAATAAACAAATTATGTTACAAACACTTGCTAGGAACCAAGCACTGTAGTGGCCTGTTAGAATCCACAACACATGAAGCCCCATAATCCACCACCAAAACTATATCCAAGCATCCTTACTTTCACATAAATTTTCTCCCTTTCATGAATATCAAGATAGTATATTTAATTAAGTCACACAAACCCCTTCTCTGTGCTGTGCCTTACTCATAGTAATCATTTAACAGTTATTGAATGTATGCCTGAAAGATCTTAGCAGAACCAAGAGGTGTGATTGTAAATGTCCATAGAGGGACCTGTTTAAGGATCTGGTCCCTTACAGAGGGTTTTTGGGATTTTAAGAGCCATTTCTAAACAGTTCCTAGAAATACATTTATTTGCATCTCAATATTGCTGATAGATTTTGGTAAGCTACTAGCCAGTTAAAAATGCCTCCCTTTCATTTATCTTCAATTTTTCTCTCTTCTCTCCAGGCTTCTAGCCCTCTACCTATAAACAGGTACAAATGTCTCTCTTAGCCACACATAAAGAAATTCCTAAATTAAAAACCCTAACTTGACCCCAAGGTCCTCCTTTACCTAATAATGCCCATCCTTTCTCCACTAATCTTTTAAAAACTAGTCTATACTTTCTGGCTCAAGTTTCCTTCTTCCCATTGGCCCCCACATCAAGTGGTCATAAAGGATAGGATGTGGGTTAGGTTGGTCAGGGAAAATCCTCATGGACAAGTAAGTAAAACCTCACAGGGGAAACTATGAAGTTAAAGTACAGGAGATGTAAATGTATTGGGAAAGTATGAGGTCTGTTTTATAATTTTTAAGAGGGTAACACATGCATATGATATACAGTTCAAAAAGTAGAAAGGTTAGAAAGTGAAAAATCTTCTTCTAAATCCCATACAGTTCGCATCTCTAGAAGCAATCATTGTTAAAATTTTCTTATGTATCATTCCAGATATAGTCTAAGCATTTATAACAAAGGTCGAAAACAATGGGAAGTGCCAAGAGAAGAGTGAATTGACAAGCACAGAGGAAATTGTTGAAGAATTAGGAAATATCTTCTTCCCTCCAATATACTCTTCCTCCTGAGTATCCACCTCCATTAATAGCCATTCCATTCTCCCAAGTTGCTAAAAGTTCAAAGCTTCTGAGCAGTCCTCATTGGTACAGTTTTCTGAAGTTTATAGGACACTGATACAGCCTTTATTTCATATAAATTTGGCACAACCCTTTGAACTACGCAGAGTTCCAATGGTTACCTGCACATTCCAATGGTTACCTGCACATTACAACTGATTAATAATCCCTCCACTCTTACTACTGCTACATCCAATATTATACCAAAGTGTAAATTATATACATACATTCCTCACAACATCCACTATCCAACCTTCCTTTAAGCTCTCATTACTTTTCATCTGTAAAATTGGAATAATTGTCTACTTTCCGGAGTGGTTAAATACACATGGTAAAATTAAACAAGATAAGAGCTATAACACTGCAATAAATTTTTGTGCTCAACAAACATTTGTTCTTTTCTCCTTCTCACCCCAATATTTCCTCACCTTTAATCCATTCTCCACATTGCATATCTGATTGATCACAATGATGTTGAATTCTTGATTTTGTGTGTGTGTGTGTGTGTGTGTGTGTGTGTGTGTGTGTGTGTCCACTCTCTACTTATCCCAATATCAGGTGGTCATAATATGGCAACTTACTTGGATTTTTAGGAAAAGAATTAGAATATTCTAGGTGCAGCCATACAAAAGGAAAATTACTTAGTGCCTCTAAAAGGAATTGTTTTTAGTCTGTTAGCAACATTGACATTTAGAAGCAAAGAAGGTCAAGACCTGCCCTGCATTGTTCATCTAGAAAAATCCTATATATTCTTCATTACTCAGTTCACATGTCACCTTCTTGAAGCCTCCTATAATCTACCCACATCAGTCACCTCTCCGCCTAAATTTGAGTGAACATTTCCTTACTCAGAACTATCAAACAGGGAGGGGTAGAAAGGAGGTAAAGTGAGAGAGGAAGATGAACTGGAAGTGAGAGAGAAAGTAAAAAGGAGAAGGAGAGGGAGGGAGAGGGAAGAAGAAAAAAAATTAACTTTTGTCTTTCCCTGATGTGGTAGGCACAGAGATCAAGTCAGCTGTTCTGACAAAACTCACTGTCCTTCCTCCTAAAATATGCCCAACTGAATAAGGTTAAAATGATGATTACCAGGCAGCAGGTAACCATCCACCCTTAGTTTCTGATTAGAAATTAAAAGACACATACAATGGAAATATGCTTTACTCTTAAATGAACTTATTTATTTTCAGGTTGGTTAATATGTATAATTTCAGTATTACTTAATTTTATATATTTCATATTCTGTTTTATATCAATTAAATCAAGAACATTTCCCCAACCCTGACTGGTTAGCTCAGTTGGTCAGAACATCCTCCCGATACATCATGGTTGCAGGTTCAATCACAGTCAGGGCACATACACATATCTATGAACTTCATTACTTGATCCCTCTATTATTCTGACTCCCAATGAAGTGCCCTTCCGCATACAGTGGAACCTCAGTTCTTGAATTTAATTCATTCCAGAAGGTTGTTCGAGAAGTGATTTGTTTGAAAACGGAATCATTTTTTTCCCATTAGAATTAATGTAAATTTAATTAATTCGTTCCAGACCCTCAAATGATTCCCTTTTTAAACCTTTCTTATATACAGAACATGTTTAATGTACTGTTTAGTATATTAACAAACACTTATTTTCTTAAATTTATTGAATCACTCCCTACTAACCTTAAACAAATTACTTTCAGCAGTCATTCCATGGGTGTCTTTCAGGAGGCCAGCATTCAGAATCTTTGCCTTTTCTTATATCACTGCCTCTGAAATGCTGTCACCAGCTAACTGCTTTTTTTTATATATATAGATATGAGTTAAATCATATAGTTCTTAGCTTTCTCAGTTTGACTTACTTCACTTCGTATAATGTTCTCAAGGTTCATCCATGTTGTTGTAAACGACGCTATTTCATCCTTTCTTATGGCCATGTAGTACTCCATTGTGTATATATACCACATCTTTTTTATCCAGTCCTCTATTGTAGGGCACTTTGGCTGTTTCCAACTCTTGGTCACCGTGAATAATGCTACAATGAACATAGGCGTGCATATATTTTTGCATATAAATGATTTCGAGTTTTGGGGGTATATAGCCAGGAGTGGGATTGTTGGGTCACATGGTAGCTCTATTTTTAATTTTTTGAGGAATTGCCAGACTGCTTTCCATAGTGGTTGTACCAGTCTACATTCCCACCAGCAGTGAATGACAGTTTCCTTTTTTCCTCAACCTAACACTTGTTGTTGCTTGTCTTGTTGATAATGGCCACTCTAACTGGTGTAAGGTGGTATCTCATCGTAGTTTTCATTTGCATTTCCCTGATTGCCAGTGAGGTTGAACATCTTGTCATATATCTATTGGCTGTTTGTATGTATTCTTGGGGGAGGTGTATTTTCCGGTTCCTCTGCCCACTTTTTGATTGGATTGTTTATTTGTTGGGTGTTGAGTTTTATGAGTTATGTATATATTTTGGAGATTAAACCTTCGTCAGAGCTACTGTTTGCAAATATCATCTCCTATATGGTTGGCTGTCTGTTTGTTTTGTTGTTCATTTCTTTTGCTGTGCAGAAGCTCTTCAGTTTGATATAGTCCCATTCATTTATTTTTGCCTTTACCTCCCTTGCTTTGGGGGTCAAGTCCATTAAATGTTCTCTACCACCCAGGTCCATAAGTTTGGTACCTATATTTTTTCTATGTGACTTATAGTTTCGGGTCTTATGTCTAAGTCTCTGATTCTTTTTGAGTTAATTTTTGTATATGAGACAAATTGCAATCCAGTTTCATTCATTTGCATGTGGCTTACATTTAAAAATAAATAAATCCCTGGTAATATCAGGGGCAAAAATGTTAAGTGGAAGAAGTTGGATAAAACCCTTCCCCTCTCTGGATTACAATTTCATGTTTCTCAAAATAGATAGACTTGTCTGGACTTTGAAGATCTTTATGTTCTCTTACAGCTGTGCCATTCTGAGAGTCTATGGAAGACAGCATTCTGTATAAGGTTCAGACATTATGAAAAAATAGTCATGCCATTTAGCCTATGTAATAGCTCAGCTGCATTCCAACACCATCCTCCAGGACCTGCTGGACTGGAGAATGAACATATATCTTCAGATTCTCATCTACTCTAGGCATCCAGCCCAGCATGACACACTTATCCACACAGTTCTGATTCACCTCTGGCAATACCAGCTCTTTACTCAGTTAGAAAGACGATCAGATAAAAGTAAAATTCTGTCACATTTTTCCCTAAGAAGGGTTCTGATGTGCTTCCCAAAGTTATATAATAGCTGCATGACCTTGGGCAAGACATTTAACCTCTCCGAGCCTCCATTTTCTCATCTGGAAAAGAAATAATAATACTTAAGTCACCTGATTGTTGTCAAAAGTAAGAAATAATGTGTGTATGCCCTAGCCAGTTTGGCTCAGTGGATAGAGCATCAGCCAGCAGACTGAAAGGTCCTGGGTTTGATTCCAGTCAAGGGCACATGTCTGGGTTGCAGGTTCAATCCCCAGTAAGGGGAGTGCAGGAAGCAGCCGATCAATGATAGTCTCTCATTGTTGATGTTTCTATCTCTCTCTCTCCCTCTCACATACTCTCTATAATCAATAAAAATATTTTTTAAAAAAAATGTGTGTAAAATCATCAGGCATATACTCGGTGCTTAGCAAATGATTCTTTCCTTCAGTGTCATCCTTAGCTGGGCACACCAACTAACTCTAGGGTTACCTTAGGTTCACTAGTTATATTCAGGGTTTACCCTATACCTCTTCTTTTTTTTCCTTTTAATTTCTTTATTGATTAAGATATTACATATGTGTCCTTATCCCCCCCCACTACACC
>NW_005369409.1:1164959-1165570 GCF_000412655.1 Myotis brandtii | reverse complement strand
TTCCCACCAGCAGTGCACAAGGGTTCCTTTTTCTCCACATCCTCGCCAGCACTTGTTGTTTGTTGATTTGTTGATGATAGCCATCCTGACAGGTGTGAGATGGTACCACATTGTCGTTTTGATTTGCATCTCTCATATAATTAGTGACTTTAAACATGTTGTCATATGTCTTTTGGCCTTTCTTCTGTCTTCTTTTGAAAAGTATCTATTTAGGTCCGTTGCCCATTTTTTGATTAGGTTGTTTATCTTTCTTTTGTTAAGTTGTATAGTTCCCTGTAAATGGTGTATATTAAATCCTTAACGTTGATAACATTTGCAAATATGTTCTCCCATGCAGTGGGCTTTCTTGTTGTTTTGTTGATGGTTTCCTTTGCAGTGCAAAAGCTTTTTATTTTGATGTAGACCCATTTGTTTACTTTTTCTTCAGTTTCCATTGTCCTAGGAGCGGTATCAGTGAAGAAATTTCTTCGGCATATGTCTGAGATTTCGCTGCCTGTGGATTCCTCTAGTATTTTTATGGTTTCCTGTCTTATGTTTAAGTGCTTTATCCATTTTGAGTTTATTTTTGTGTTTGGTGTAAGTTGGTGGTCTAGTTTCATTTTTTTGCATGT
>NW_005369409.1:1149248-1163935 GCF_000412655.1 Myotis brandtii | reverse complement strand
TGCTACATTGCTGAATTCATTTATTAAGTCTAATACTTTTTGATGGAGTCTTTAGGGTTTTCTATGTACAGTATCATGTCATCTGTGAATAAGAACAGTTTTACTTCTTCTTTTCCAATTTGGATGCCTTCTATTTCTTCTTCTTGTCTGATCGCAATGGCTAGTACTTCCAGTACTATGTGGAACAGGAATGGTGAGAGTTGGCATTCCTGTCTTGTTCCTGTTCTTAGGGGAAATGGTTTTAGTTTTTGCCCATTGAGTATGATGTTGGCTGTGGGTTTGTCATATATGGCTTTTATTATGTTGTGGTATGATTCTTCTATTCACACCTTGCTGAGAGTTTTTATCAAAAAAGGTAGTTGGATTTTGTCAAATGCTTTTTCTGCATCAATTGATATGACTATGTGATTTTTATCTCCAATTTCTTTATGTGATGTATCACGTTTATTGATTTGCAGATATTGTACCATCCTTGCATCCCCAGGATAAATCCTATTTGGTAATGGTGTATGATCTTTCTGATGTACTGCTGGATCCGATTTGCTAAGATTTTGTTGAGGATTTTGGCATCTATGTTCATGAGGGATATTGTCCTGTAATTCTCTTTCATTTTGTTGTCTTTATCTGGTTTTGGTATTCTGGTGATGCTGACTTCATTGAATGTGCTTGGAAGTGTTCCTTCCTCTTGAATTTTTTGGAATAGTCTGAGGAGGATAGGTTTTAGTTCTTCCTTGAATGTTTGGTAAAACTCACCTGTGAAGATGTCTGGCCCTGGGCTTTTGTTTACTGGAAGCCTTTTGATGAGTACTTCAATTTCTTCCATAGTTATCATCCTATTGAGATTTTTAGTATCTTCCTGATTGAGTTTTGGAATGTTGTATTTTTCCATAAATACATTAATTTCCGTCAGGTTGTCTAGTTTGTTAGAATAGAGTTGTTCATAGTATTTCTTAACAATCCTTTGAATTTCTGTGGGTCTGTTGTTATTTTGCCTCTTTCATTTCTCATTTTGGTTATTTGGGTCATCTCTCTCTGCTTCTTGGTGAGCCTGGCTAGAAGTTCATCAATCTTGTTTATTCTATCAAAGAACCAGCTCTTGGTTTCATTGATCTTTTGTATTTTTTTTTTGGTCTTTATGTCATTCATGTCTGCTCTTATCTTTATTATCTCCTTCCTTCTGCTCACTCTGGGCTTTTCTTGTTGTTCTCTTTCTAATTCTTTGAGTTGTAGAGTTAGATGATTTAGTACCGTTTTTTTCTGTGTTTTTTTCAGGTAGGCCTGTAGCTCTCTAAACTTCCCTCACAGGACTGCTTTCATTGTATCCCATCGATTTTGGATTGTTGTGTTTTTATTCTCATATAAGGGGAATATGTATATATAGGGGGAAAACACCACAGAACCAATAGATAAACCAAAAAAATACAAACACCAAACACCCAGCAAAGAAGGTGGGGGCAGAATCTGTAAAGGCTGAGCTTATATGCAGAAAATAAGGTTAAGAATTGGATGAATATGGGGAGGACCTCAATTCAGTATAAAGGAAGTAGAAAGGGGGTGAGTGGATAAGAAGAAAGAGAATGAGAGGCAAATAATAACAAATTTACAAAAAAAATGATTTCAAAAATGGTATAAAAAATAAAAAATAGCAAATACAAATAAAGTAAAATAGAATAAGTAGAAAATAAAGCAACAAACAAAAAAGGAGAACAAAGAAAAAAGCAAAAAAAGAGCAACAAACAAATAAAGCAAAAAAAAGGAGCTAACAAAATAATAATAAAAAATAAAAATGAAAAAGTGAAGTGTCATTCTTTTGGCTGGCTTAAGATCCCAGTCTTCTGTACTGTACTGTTTCTCAGTTTCCTGTTGCTGGGACTGAAGGTCTCTCTTATGGCCAGTACCTTTGGACTCTCAGGGACTCTTCAAATTTTTTTTAATCCTTTTTACCGTTCAGGGTGGAATCTGGGTGTAGTTGTATTGGTTGCCAGGAGACTGGAAAAGGGGGCTATCTCTTCAGGAAAAAATGGCTGCCCAGGTCCCGAGTTCAGGTATGACTCAGTGCCAGTCACTGCCACACTTCTCCTGGACCCACCCCCTCCCTAG
Organism: Myotis brandtii; assembly: GCF_000412655.1. Lineage (NCBI taxonomy): Eukaryota > Metazoa > Chordata > Mammalia > Chiroptera > Vespertilionidae > Myotis > Myotis brandtii. Next base: position 1,161,835 of record NW_005369409.1, on the reverse strand, counting down.
ATTCCACAAGTCCACACCTTCTCCTGCACCTCAGCCACAGGTGAGTGTCCATATCCAAAAGGTCCTATGAACTAGGTTCAGTGAATAAAAGCACAGGCCACAGAGAGGGGAAGGACTGTGCCTCTGCGAGCTCCTCTCCTGTCGGCACTGCACGGTCTGGTCAGCCCTTCAGGCTGCCCACTCTGAGCTCAGCCTTTCGTGACTGTGGACCCAGATCTAGAATCCCCTGCCTCCAGCAGTCCTGTGGACCTTCTTTCCACAGTCAGATGCTGTGCCTGTCCCCAGGGACGCGGCTTGGTGCTGTGAGGATTCCCTTTGACCCTCTGGGCTCAGAGGTCTGGCATACTCTTTTGCCCAGATCCTTGATTTTACCTTTCTCCAGGGGTCCTCTGCCCTTCCCGGCTGCAAACTGTCTCACCAGCTGAGTCTCCTTCGCCAATTAGCTTCTTAGTACAGAAAAGTCTAAAGAATAATACAATTAATATCTAAATAATTCCAAATAGATTCAACATCTACATAACCTTAACCTTAAAACATTTTGTATATTAACAGAAAAATAAAATATCTTTTCAGTATTATTTTGTATTGGTTTCAAGTGTACAGTATAGTGGTTAGACAATCATACACTTTACAAAGTGTTCCCCTGATATTTCCAGTACCCACCTGGCACTGTACATAGTTATCCCAATATTATTGACTGTACCCTTATGCTGTCTTTACATCCCTGTGACTATTCTGGAACAAACAATTTATACTTCTAATCCCTTAACCTCTTTCACCTAGTTCCCTTTCCCCACTCCCCTCTGGCAATCACCAGTCTGGTGTCTCTGTCTACGAATCTGTTTAAATTTTCCGATATCTCTTTTTTTACCACCACTCCCTCCGTCAACCAGACAAAGAACATTCAAAACATGATCATTACAACTCTCTCAATCCACTAAACAGTGTCAATTAAGACTGCATTTGAGGTTTTGTAGCAAAAGTTAAATTTTTAACAAGTATTCAGCCAGCTTCTGCTCAAAAATTACTTATGATAAGCAACTCATTTCCATCTAACTATGGACAAAAAAAGGGGGGGCACATACTAAACCTGACAAACTCAGGTGAGGCCTGCATGGCAGGTCTTACAAACTATAGACCTAAAGTAACCACATAGTATGGTCTGAAAATAAAGCTTAAAAGTGAGTCTTGGCAGGTAGTCATGTACTAGGCTGGTATCTTCCTTGACAAAGGACAATCTTTACCTTAACTGAACCTATCTACTTTCTTTTTCTATCTGTGGTAACATGCCTTTGGAATTTCAGAGTAATCCCCTTTTTCCAAACCCCTTTGGGCACAATCTCCCACCAAAGTACCAGAACCCCTCATTGTTATCTCCTTCTCCCACATACATACACAAAAGTAATTCCTGCCACGTCTAGTTAAATCAAACAAAAATGTTGACTGGCAGCTACTTTGCTCCAAAATGCATTAAACTCAAAGGTTCCTATTTTTAAGACAGATGATATTAACTTTATTTTACAAATTAGGAAAACAAGCTTTTGGGAGGTTTGCTCAAGGTCCACATAACAAATAGAACTGAATTTAAAGGCTGAGTTATTTAACTCTAAATCTTCTGATTTTCTTTTCCACCTCAACATTGGAAATTCCATCAATTGCCTTGACTAAAATGGTGGCCATCCTCCCCTGTCAAGAAATAGGCAGTGGTCAACTAAATCCATCTTCCTAAAAGACAGCTCTCAAATTACAGGATACTAAACCAAATTCTCTCACAAAAATGATAAATTTCCCTCACAAGAAACTATGTTCTTGTGCCATTCTAACAGTCCTTTCCTTTTTACATTACAGGTAAGCAATCGTAGAACCCCATCCATCTGCAGAAAATATTTTGAGACATATATAGCACCAAAATAAACCTACAGTCAAATCCTCAGTCTTGCAGCATTCTATCACTCATCGTCAAATATCCAGTCTCCCCACTGTTCTACTGCAGAGATTTTGCACAAATTAGAAATGCTACAGTCTATAAAAATTTCATTTTTCATATTCCATTTTTTTCAACCCTACCCTTCACACTGCAGTCCCCACAACAATGAGATAGATAACCAGTCCCACAAATGAGAAATTAGATACTGTTCTCAACCTACAACCCTCTTTTCTCTTTTAAATCTCTTTTTTAAATTGCAAGGTATAGTCCTCAACTCAATTATAATTAACTTAGTCATTCACTTCATGTCTTACTTACTGTAATTGGCTTTTTCTTCAAGATTTATCAGTCCTTTCTTTTAAACTAAATTGCATCTCTAAACAGCTAAGAAGCATCATCACAGTCTATTTAAAGGAGTGAGAAGGTTTTCATTTGTGGTTTGGGACACTAATCATTATGACTTGAGATGAAGCCAGACACAAAGAATAGTCCCAGGGCAGGTGCAGGGAGAAGGGAGTCAATGAAGGGAAAACGGGGACATCTGTAATACTTTCAACAATAAAGATAAATTTTAAAAAAGAATAGCCACAGGGTCTGGCTTACAGACCCAAGCATCCCCTGAGCCACATACAACTCAGTATCAGCTCCAGCAGGATGGGGCCACTACAGGGATCAGCTCCCATAATGCTTTCCAGATACTCCCAGGAAGAGCCCCCAAATCAGGCATTATCTCCTCAAAATGGCCTCTCACCTCTCAAAAAATATGTTTAGGTACAACTAATCTCTTTTGAGCCTCTTCTCAACCAACTCTGGATCCTGTATTTTCCAGTATTATTTTATCTGTTTTCTACAGCTCAGTTTCAAATTCTGTAAGTACCTGATTTCTTGCTTTGGCTTGAATTAGCATCATCTTTAGCCATCTTCCTGGGATTACAGACCTCAGGCTTCAGCTCTGCAGAATTAGTTTAAACTGGTATAAACAGATTTGAACTGGTCTGAACTTAATTTTTCCTTGTGAGAAAATATTTGAACTGGTCAAGGGAAAATCCTGGACACTTTAAAACCATTTGGGACAGTTTTATATGACTAATGTAGAAACAGCCACTGAAGGGATCAAGATGAATATTTTTAGAAGACCAGTTGGGGGTACAAAAAGGACCTGATGTTAAGGACCATACCGTCTGTGGTGGTGATGGTGGAGGGGGAATCAGAAAGGACCTCAGTCTGTGACATAGGATCAAACCATTGTAGACCCCAGAGGAGGGGCTAAAAGAAACTTATGTTCAAGAGAGACAAAATGGCGGTAGAATAGATGAACATGTCCTGAGCCTTGTCCCGGAGCAGATAAAATGAGCAACTAAATCGAATAACATCCATCCCAAATTGGTGAAGTAGACACAGCTGGTGAGATAAATTGCAACGGTAAGGGCAGAGGACCCCTGGAGGATGGTAAAATTAGGGATTTGGGCTGGAGAGAACTGCGAGACCTCTGAGCCAAGAGGGTCAGAGGGAAACCGCATGGCACCGAGGCCGCGTCTCTTGGGACAGGCATAGCGTCTGACTGTGGAAAGGAGGTCTGCAGGACTGCTGGCGGCAGGGGATTCTAGGTCTAGGTCCACAACCACGAAAAACTGAGCCCAGAGTGGGCAACCTGGATGGCTGCCCAGGCCACGCCATGCTGGGTAGAGAGGGGCTCACAGTGGTGCAGCTCTTTCCCCTCTTTTTGGTCTTTGCTTTTGTTTGCTGAACCTAGTTAATAGGACCTTTCAAATACAGACACTCACCCATGGCTGAGGTGCAGGTGGAGGTGCAGACTTGTGGAGTCTGAGGAGAGGAGAGGGTCGGGAGAGGTGGCTGCGAGTCTGGTGCTGAGTCATACCTGACATGCCAGACCTAGGCAGCCATTTTCTCCTGAAGAGATAGCCCCTCCCTGGAGTCTCCAGGCAACCAATACAGCCACACCCAGACTACATCCTGAGTGGCACAAAGGATACAAAAAAATCTGAATAATGGCCTAAAGAGAGGCCTTTAGTCCCAGCAACAGGAAATGAGAAGCAGCAGATAGTACCTAAGAGTGGGATCTTAAACCAGCCAAAGGAATCACCCTTCACTTTTTCATTTTTATTTTTATTTTATTTTATTATTATTTTGTTATCTTTTTTCTTTATTTTTACTTTTTCATTTGTTGCTTAATTTTCTATTTCTTTTTGCATTATTTTTTCATCATTATAATTTTTTTATTTTATTCTATTTTTTAATTATTTTTTAAATTTATTATTATTTTTTTCTCTTTCTCTTTCTTCTTATCCACTCATCCTCTTTCTACTTTCTCTATACTGAACTGAGGTCCTCCCCATATTAATCCAATTCCTTAACCTTACTTTTTGTATATAATATTCTGCCCCCACCCTCTTTACTGGGTATTTGGTGTTTGTAAGTTTTGGTTTATCTGTTTCTCTGGTGTTTTCTCCCCATATATATTTTTTTTTCCTTTTTCTTCCTTTTTCTTCTAGATCTTCTTTCTCATACCATTTCTTCTCTCTTCAATATCATTTGTGCTCTCTTTTCTCTCCCCAAATTCTCTTTTCTCTGGTGGTCACTTATATTGGGGTTATCGTCATGAGGAGTACATTTGAGTTTTGTTCCCTTTCTGCTGTGCCTTGTCGAGGTGAATTTTATCTTGTTTGGACAATGTGGTAGAGACTGAGCCACATAACCAGACACCTGGAGAGGAGACTCCATCCATGAAAAGGTCAATAATACTCCAGAGGCAGGAAGTAGACAGCAGTGAGGGAGAGAGTGTGAGTGAGTGAGGGAGCAAAAGAGGAGTGTGTGGATGTGTGGGGTGTGTGTGTGTGTGTGAGTGAGGCACAGTTAGATCATGCAGGACCTTTGAGGGCAGGCTGACCAAGCTCGCCTAACCAGGCAGCCTCTGCTACCATTGCAAACAGTTCCAGAGTGGCCAGCTCTTCCACAGAGGCCACGCCTCTTTGAAGGGGAGAGCTGCTGTGACTGGGAGACCAGCCTCACCTCCACCCAGGGTGCCCACAAATAACACCCAGGAATCTACAGCCACTCCCGCCAGGGATCTGCTACCTCAGAAGCGATCCCACAGTTACCGAGACTCCAACCAAGCCAGGCATGGGCTCCTGTGAGTTCCAAAGCATGCTCCCTTCTGGCTAGCCCAATGCTTTAGCCCAGGGCACTGCAACCACATGAGCAGCAGCAACGTGAGCAGCCCTCCCACATCTGAGGAACAGCAGTCCCATGAGCAGCCCGCCCCAGTCCAAGGAGTGGCAGCCTCACGCGGCCCGCCTCCACCCGAGGAATAGCAGCCGCATGAGCAGCCCACCCACATCCAAGGAGCGGCATGCCACATGAGCAGCCAACCCCCATTGGAAGAGCAGCAGCTGTGCAAGCTGCCCGCCCCCATCTGAGGAGCAGCAGCTGTGCGAGAGGCCCGACCCCATCCGAGGAGCAGCAGCCTCGTGCACAGCCCACCGCCATGCAAGGAGCAGCAGCCTTGAAAGCAGCCCGCCCATGTCTGAGGAGCAGCAGCTGTGTGAGCAGCCTGCCTGCGATAGCCAGAGGAGCCACCATTGCTGAGAGCAGCACCCACTAGAGAAGCTGCCACCAACTGAGGAGCAGCCACCACCCGAGGAGCCTAGGCCCCCCAAGGAGCAGCCTCTGCATGACTCGACACCTAGATCCTTCGGTGAGAGCAAAAATGGGGACACAAAGAAACCCCCAAAGGAAAGAAAATAACCAGGAAAGCAGCTAAGTGAAACAGAGGCATTCAATATGTCAGAAAAAGAATTCAGAATAAAGGTCATACAGTTCATAAACCAGATGGATGAAAAAATCAACAACTTATGTAAGAATCAAGAAGAAGTAAAGAGTGATACAGCTGCAATAAAAACACCCTGGAAAGTTTCAACAGTAAATGAGGAGAAGCAGAGGACTGATTAGCAAATTAGAAGACAGGGAAGCAAAACACACCCAAACTAAACTGCAATTGTAGAAGAAAATTAAAAGACAGGAGGAGAGCCTAAGGGAGCTTTGGGACAACATGAAACAAAGGATCATATGAAAAATAGGAGTGCCAGAATGACTGGAAGAGGAACAAGGGTTAGGAAACCTATTTGAAGAAATAATGTCAGAAAACTTCTCTGATGTGGGGAAGAAAAAGTCACACAAGCACAGAGAGTCCCAAACAAGATGAACCCAAAAAGACCCACACGAAGACATGTCGTAATAATGATGGCAAACATTCCGGCAGAAAGAATCTTAGATTGAATCAAATATGGCTGCCAACAGGAAGGCAGGCTGCAAGATAGTGTGTGAGTGAGAGAATGAAAGGAGAGTGTGTGGACGCACAGGGAGTGTCTATTTGTGAGTGAGGGACAGCTATATTCCAAGGGACTGTTGGGGACTGCCAGACCGGGATCCCCTGACCGGGCAGCCTCCAGTGTTGCTGAAATCTTTCCTGGAGCGACCGGCTCTGCCACAGACACCACGCCATCTTGAAAGGGAGAGTGGCTGTGATTGGAAGCCTAGACATACCTTCAACCAGGAAGAATCAGATACCTCCCGGGACCCTATAACCACAACACCCAGGAACCAGCTGCGAACCCAGAAACACCGGGTCCCAAGCAGTGCGAATATGTGGACTTGGATAATCTCTGCACCTTCTCACAGAAAGGTCATATTTTTCCCAGAGAAAGGTAAGGTCTACGATCCAGGCTGAAGGGAGAAACATGCAGCGAGGTCTAGAGGTTCAGAGGAAGTCTGTGCCCCACAAAATCCATGGCCATTGGGGCCAGTGTAGCCCACGAATGTGGAAGAGGGTCCACAGGGCTGCTAGCAGAAGGGAACTCTAGAAACCAACCCATAGCTTGGCTGGGAACAAAAAGGCAGCCTGAAGATTTACCAGTATACTGGTTGCACTGTGCCAGGGGAAAAAGACGTGTGCAGAGACGTGCACAGAGTTGCACTCAATGCCAGGGCGAAAAAGTCACGAGTTTGCGGACTTTCTCTAGCTCTTTTTTCTCTTTCAACTCTTGCTTTTGATTACTAAGCCCAGTACATAGGATAACCCAATTAAAAACACTCTCAGGGCCCTGACTTGTTTGTCTCAGTGGATAGAGCATTGGCCTGGGGACTCAAGGGTCCCAGGTTAATTCCAGTCAAGGGCATGTACCTTGGTTGCAGGCACATTCCCAGTAGGAGGTGTGCAGGAGGCAGCTGATTAATGTTTCTCTCTCATCAATTTTTCTAACTCTCTATCCCTCTCCCTTACTCTCTGTAAAAAATCAATAAAATATATATTTTTTAAAAAACACTCTCAGAGACTGCAGGGGAAAGTTGTTTTTGTGGAACATGGGGATCAGAGTGAGGAGAAACAATTGGAAAACCAGCTCTGGAGTAGTCAAATCCCCCAAACCAGTATTAAGTGCAGCAGGGAAAACAAAATCTAAATACTGGGTAGAGAGGACTTATAACCCAGGATGTCAATACAGAAACAGTGCCACCCAGGGGTTGAATCACAAATTGACTCTTGTGTAAATACAACTAAAGGCAGGCTGAGAAAAAAAGAAATACGGCCTGATTGAAAAGAGGATTGTGGTTTATGTCACAGAGGAGCGGTGGAATGCAGGGGAACTTGAATGCTGTCCTGACTATCTGACAAGAAACAGGCATGCCAAACAGAACAGTAGAGGTAGTGAATGACCTTCACTATTGCACATTTTTATTTTTTTCTTTTACTTAAGAAACTAATTTTTTCTTTCTTATCTCACCTGATTTTACCTTTTTAATTATTATATTTTTATTTTTAATCAGTAATATTACTACTATTATTTTACCTTTTATAAAGTTTCATTTTATTTTCTCTTTAATTTATTTTATTTTGGGAATAATGTTCTACATTCAATTTTCATTTTTCCTTTAGCAACATTTTACTCCATCTCAACTTTACCTTTATGACAACACTCTCTTCCTCAGTTTTCCCCTTTTGTTGTCCTGTTTCTCTTACCCTATTCCTGCTTTACATTTTCCCTATTCCTTCTTTTTACCCCCTGTTAAAAATGCATCCTACTTATATATCTAACTAGAGGCCTGGTGCATGAAATTTGTGCATGGTGGGTGTCCCTCAGCCCAGCCTGCACCCTATCCAATCTGGGACCCCTCGAGGGATATCCTACTGCCCATTTAGGCCCAATCCTAGTGAACTAACGGGATTGGGCCTAAACGGGCAGTCATACATCCCTCTCACAATCCAGGACTGCTGGCTCTGAACCACTCGCCTGCCTGCCTGCCAGATTGCCCCTAACCCCTTTTTCCTGCCAGCATGATCACCCCCTAACCACTCCCCTACCATCTTGGTTGCCCCCAACTGCGCTCCCCTGCAGGCCTGGTTGCCCCCAACTGCCCTCCTCTGCTGGCCCTGTCACTCTGACTGCCATCCCCTGCAGCCTGATCACCCCCAACTGCCCTCGCTTGCAGGCCTGGTTCCTCCCAACTGCCCTCCTCTGGCCGCCATCTTGTGGCAGCAATCTTGTGTCCACATGGGGGTGGCCATCTTTGACCACATGGGGGCTGCCATCTTGTGTGTTGGAGTGATGGTCAATTTGCATATTACCTCTTTATTATATAGGAATTCTGATACCCTGCTCCAAGTCCATACACACTTCTCTCTTCTCTTTCTTCAATATCCAAATTTTTTCTCTCTTCTTTTTTTTGGTTGTTGAAGTTTTTTTGTTTTGTTTTTCTTTTAGTTTATGTTTTTTGTTTTTTATTTTTTGTTTTTGTTTTGCCCTTCCTTCTCTCTGTCCTATTGTTGTTGTTTCTTTGCTTGTTGATTAGATTGGTTTTTTTGTTTGTTTGTTTCTATGATTATTTCCCTATTTTTGCTTCTGTTTTTCCTCTCCTTGCTTGTTACTAGTTGTTTATAGTTTGCATTCATCTCTAGGTGTTACTTGTTTGGTTTTTTTGCATTACTTGTTCTTCTATTGCATTTTCTCCCCATATGAATAGTTTCTCCCCCTTCTTTTTTATTCTCTTTTCTCTCTTACTTTTTTCCTCTCATCAATAACTTTTTTGCACTATCTTTTTTTTATTTCTCATAAATCTTTTTTTTTTCTGCTGGTCACCTTTATTTGGAGTTATTAGGATCATGAATACATTTGTGTTCAGTGCCTAGTGCGTTGTGTCTTGTTGTGTTGTATTTTGTGCCTTTAAGTCAACACAGGAGAGAGAGAGAGCTACATAACCAGACACCCAGAGAGGAGTGATCATGGGGAGACAAAAAACAGCCCGCATACAAAAGAAAAGGAGGCATCACCAGAAAAGGAAGTAAATGAAATAGAGGCAAGCAACATGTCAGAGAAATAATTCAGAGAAATGGTCAGAAGGTCGATAAAGAGGTTGGTAGACAAATTCAACAATATGTGTAAGAACCAAGAAAAAATGAAGAAGAACCAAGAAGAAATGAAAAATGACATCGCTGCAATAAAGAACTCATTAGAAAGCATCAACAGTAGACTAGAAGAAGTGGAGGACCACATTGTGAGCTAGAAGACAAGGTAGGAAAAAATACAGAAGCAGAGCAGTATGTAGAAAAAAAGTTAAAAAACAGGAGGAGAGCCTAAGGGAACTTTGGGACAACAGGAAACGAAATGATATCCACATAATAGGGGTGCCACAAAGAGAGGAAACTAGCAAGGAATAGAAAACCTGTTTGAAAAAATAATGACAGAAAACTTCCTTGATATAGGGAAGAAAAAACTCACAGATGTCCAAGAAGCTCATAGAGACTGAAACAAAATGAAACCCAAAAGACTGATGCCAAGGCACATTATAATTAAATTGGCAAACACCAACAACAAAGTAAGAATTTTAAAAGCAGCCAGAGAGAGACAGAAAGTTACATACAAAGGATCCCCCATCAGAATAATGAATGATTTGTCAACAGAAACACATCAGGCCAGAAGGGAATGGAATAAAATATACAAAGTCATGCAAAAGAATGGTCTGAATCCAAGAATACTGTACCCAGCAAGGCTATCAATCAAAATTGAGGGTGAAATGAGGAGCTTCACAGACAAAAAAAGACTAAGGGAGTTTACTACCACCAAACCAGCAATGGAAAGCAAAAGAATAAAAATGGTGACAAACAAGTACCTATCAATAATAACTTTAAATGTAAATGGATTAAATGCCCCAATCAAAAATCATAGGGTAACTGAGTGGATAAGAAAACATGACCCATATATATGCTATCTACAGGAAACCCACCTCAGAAAAAGGCCCCTCACAGACTGATGGTGAAGGCATGGAAAAAGGTTTTTCAGGAGAATGGAAATGAAAAAAAAAGCTGGGGTAGCAATACTTATATCTGACAAATTAGTTCTCAAAGTGAAGGACATAAAAAGAGATAAGGAAGGTCATTTCATAATACTAAAGATTAATCTAACAAGAAAATATAACTCTGGTAAACATATAGGCACCCAATATAGGAACACCCAAATACGTAAAAAAACTTCTGGAGGATATCAAGGAAGAGATGGACAGCAATACAGTCATAGTAGGGGACTTTAATACCCCACTAACACCGGACAAATCCTCTAAACAAAAAATAAGCAAAGAAATATCAATCCTAAATGACTTACTAGATCAGATGGAATTAATTGACATTTTCAGAGCATTTCACCTCAAAGTCACAGCATATAAATTCTTTTCAAGTGCACATGGGTTATTTTCAAAGATAGATCATATATTGGGACACAGGCAAAGTCTCCTCAATTCAAAAGATAGAAATCATATCAAACATCTCAGATCACAATGGCATAAAACTAGAAATCAACTACAGTAAAAACAATCAAAAAATCAAACACCTGGAGGCTAAATAACATGCTATTAAGCAATGATTGGATTACCAAAGAGATCAAAGAAGAAACAAAAAGCATCATGGCAACATATGACAATGAAAACAAAACAACCCAAAATCTATGGGACATAGTGAAAGCAGTCTTGAGAGGGAATTTTAGAGTTCTATAGGCCTAACTCAAAAAAAACAAGAAAAAGTAGTAATAAATAATCTAACCCTACAACCCAAAGAGTTATAAGGGGAGCTATAAGAGAAGCCCAGCATATGCAAAAGGAAGGAAATAATAAAGATCAGAGCAGAAATAAAAGACATACAGACCAAAAACAAACAAACAAACAAAAAACCCAAAATATCAACAAAAACAAGAGCTGATTCTTTGCAAGGGTAAACAAGACTGGTGAACATCTAGCCAGGCTCACCCAGAAGCAAAGAGAGAGGGCCAAAATAAACAAAGTCAGAAATGAAAGAGGTGTAGTAACAACAGATCCCACAGAAAAAGAAACAATTATGAAAAAATACTATGAACAACTTTATTCCAACAAAATGGAAAACCTAGATGAAATGGACATATTCTTAGAAAAATACAAGCTCCCAAAACTCAACAGGAAGAATCAAACCTGAATAGGCCAATAACTAACGAAGAAATTAAAGGAGCAATCAAAAATTTTCCAGCAAACAAGAGCCCTGGTCCAGATGGCTTTACAGGGGAGTTCTACCAAGCATTCAAAGAATAACTAAAACATATCCTACTCAGACTAATCCAAAAAATTCAAGAGGAAGGCACACTTCCAAGCTCTTTCTATGAAGCCAGCATTACCCTAATTCCAAAACTAGATAAAGACACTGCAAAAAAAGAGAACTACAGGGCAATATCTTTAATGAACAAAGATGTTAAAATCCTTAACAAAATTCTACCATCGAATCCAGCAGTACATCAGAAAGATCATACACCATGACCAAGTAGGATTTATTCTGGGAATGCAAGGATGGTACAATAAATGCAAATCAATAAACGTAATACATCACATAAAAAATTGAGAGATAAAAATCACATAGTCATATGAATTGATGCAGAAAAAGCATATTACAAAATCCACCATGCTTTGTGGACAAAAACCCTCAGAAAAGTGGAAATAGAGGGATCATACCTCAACATAATAAAAGCCCTATATGACAAACCCACAGCAAACATCATACTCAATGGGCAAAAACTAAACTGATTTCCCCTAAGAACAGGAACAAGTCAAGGATGTCCACTTTCACAACTCCTGTTCAACATAGTACTAGAAGTACTAGCCGTAGCAATCAGACAAGAAGAAGAAATAAAAGGTATCCAAATTGGAAAGGAAGAAGTAAAACTGTCCTTATTTGCAGATGACATAATACTATACATAGAAAATCCCAAAGACTCCATCAAAAAACTACTAGGCCTACCTCATGTCTGTCCCTCTTACTTTTCTGAAGCCTCAGTATTGGGAGAGACAAAATGGCGGTGGAATAGACAGACGTGTCCCGAGCCTTTCCAGGAGAAAATAGAATGAGCTACTGAAACAAATAACATCCAACCCGAATTGGCAAAGGAGACTCAGCTGGTGAGATAATTTGCAGTCAGGAATGGCAGCGGACCCCCTAAAAACGGTAAAATCAAGGATCTGGGCAGGAGAGTCTGCAAGACCTCTGATCCCAGATGCTGGCGACCAAGATCAACAGTAATTGATATAAATGTGAGGAGTCTGGCAGAAGGCTGACCAGGACTCCTTTTGATATTCACAG
>NW_005369409.1:1142931-1143883 GCF_000412655.1 Myotis brandtii | reverse complement strand
CTCCTTTTGATATTCACAGGGTGAATATCTACATTTTATTACCTGCTGCTGACTCAATGGCCTAAAGCAAACTCCCCCAAGACCTGACAATCTTACTGTTTGCTAAACATTACCATTGATATGTCTGTTTGCATTCCTAAAGGCAATTGTGTATTCTAGCTAATAAAAACAGCTGGGAATGGAGCAACGGAGAGAGCTTGACAGTCATGGTTAGGCTGTCCTCTGGTTCCCCTTGTATAAAAAATAATATTCCGTCTTGTGTATCATTTGCGCATCAGCCCTCCCTCCAAGTCTTTGAACCTGCGAAAGCCACGCTGGCCGTGGACTCTCGCACCCAGAGAGTCAGAGGGAAACTGCACAGCACTGAGACACATCCCTTAGGACAGGCACAGCGTCTGACAGTGGAAAGGAGGTCCTCAGGACTGCTGGAGGCAGGGGATTCTAAATCTGGGTCCACAATCACGAAAGACTGAGCTCAGAGTGGGCAGCCTGAAGGGCTGACCAGACCATGCAGTGCCGACAGGAGAGGAGCTCGCAGAGGCTCAGTCTTTCCCCTCTCTGTGGCCTGTGCTTTTATTCACTGAACCTAGTTCATAGGACCTTTTGGATATGGACACTCACCTGTGGCTGAGGTGCAGGAGAAGGTGTGGACTTGTGGAATCTAGGGAGGGGGTGGGTCCAGGAGAAGTGGCAGTGAGTCTGGCACTGAGTCATACCTGAACTCGGGACCTGGGCAGCCATTTTTTCCTGAAGAGATAGCCCCCTTTTCCAGTCTCCTGGCAACCAATACAACTACACCCAGATTCCACCCTGAACGGTAAAAAGGATTAAAAAAAATTTGAAGAGTCCCTGAGAGTCCAAAGGTACTGGCCATAAGAGAGACCTTCAGTCCCAGCAACAGGAAACTGAGAAACAGTACAGTACAGAAGACTGGGATCTTAAGCCAGCCAAA
>NW_005369409.1:1140293-1142384 GCF_000412655.1 Myotis brandtii | reverse complement strand
CTCCTTTTTCTTCCTTTTTCTTTCTCTCTTATCTTTTTCTCTCTCTTCGATATCATTTGTGCTCTTTTCTCTCCCCTAATTCTCTTTTCTTAGGTGAGTACATTTGTGCTTTGTTCTGTTTGTGTTGTGTCTTGTCAAGGTGAATTTTATGCTGTCTGGCCAAGGTGCTAGAGAGCAATCCACATAACCAGACACCTGGAGAGGAAACTCCATCCACGAATGGGTCAATAACACCTCAGATACAACTTCAGAGGCACGAAGAAGGTGGCAGTGAGTGAGAGAGCATGCGTGAGTGAGGGGGCAAAAGAGGAGTCTGTGGTCGGGTGGGGTGTGTGTGTTTGTGTGTGAGTGAGAAACAGTTAGATCCTACAGGACCTTCCGGGGCAGGCTAACTGGGCTTGTCCAACTAGGCAGCCTCTGCTACCATTGCAAACAGTACTGGGAGGCTGACTCTTTTTCAGAGGCCTAGCCTTTTTGAAGCTGCTATAACTGGGAGCTCAGCCTCACGTCCACCCAGGGTGCCCTCAGATAACACCTGGGACTCTACAGCCACCCCTGCCAGGGACCTGCTACCTTGGCTGTGGTCCCACAGTCACCAAGTCTCCAGCCACTCTGGGTGCAGGCTCCTGTGAGTTCTGAAGCATGCTCCCTTCTGACCAGCCCAACGCTTTAGTCCAGGGCACTGTGACCACGTGAGCAGCAGACATGTGAGCAGGCTGCTCCAGTCCAAGGAGCAGCAGCCCTGCGTTGCAGCCTGCCCCAGGCCTAAGAGCAGCAGCCTCACATGGCCTACCCCTGTCCAATGAGCAGAAGCTTTGTAAGTGGCCCGCTCCCCTGTCTGAGGATCAGCAAACATGCAAGCTGCCAACCCCATCTGAGGATCAGCAGCTGTACAAGGAGCCTGCCCACAACTGAGGAGCTGCAGGTATTGAGTGGCACACTCCCCCATCCGAGGAGCAGCAACCACATGAGCAACCCACCCCGTCTGATGAACAGCAGCCTCAAGAGCAGCCTGCCTACAACTGAGGAGCGGCAGCCCTGTGCAGTCCACCCCCATCCGAGGAGCAGCAGCTGCACACAGCCACACCCAGCTGCAGCTGCATGTGCAGCTCACTCCTGACCAAGGAGCAGCAGCTGCATGAGCAGCCTGCACTCGTACAAGAAGCAGTAGCCCAGCAAGCAACCTGCCCCTGTCCAAGAAGCAGCAGCCTCACGAGCAGCCCACCCCATACAAGGAACAGCAGCACTGCGCAGCCCGCCCCCATCCAAGGAGCAGAAGCTGCACGCAGCCCGCCCCCATCCAAGGAGCAGCAGCCTAGTGATCAGCCAACCCCCATCTGAGTAACAGCAGCTATGCAAGCAGCCTCACCTCACCCAGCCAGAGGAGACACCACTGCTGCAAACAGCACCCCCCAGAGAAGATGCTGCCCACTGAGGAGCAGCCATTACTGCAACCACCCAAGGAGCAACCACAGCCCAATGTGCCACTGCCACCCAAGGAGCAGCCCCTGAATGACTTGATATCTAGATCAGTTAGTGAGATCAAAAATGGGCAGACAAAGCAACTCCCCCAAAGGAAAGAAAAGAAGGAATCACCAGAAAAGCAGCCAAGTGAAACAGAGGCATGCAATATGTCAGATAAAGAATTCAGAATCAGGGTCATAACAGTTCATAAACAAGATGGATGAAAAAATCACTTATGTAAGAAACAAGAAGAAATGAAGAGTGATATAGCTGCAATAAAAAACACAATGGAAAGTTTCAACAGTAAACTAGAAGAAGTGGAGGACCAAATTAGTGAATTAAAAGACAGGGAAACAAAACACACCCAAACTGAACTGCAATTGGAGAGAAAAAAAAATTAAAAGGCAGGAGGAGAGCCTAAGGGAGCTATGGGACAACATGAAAGGAAGCAACATACGAATAATAGGGGTGCCAGAACAACAGGAGAGGAACAAGGGTTAGAAAACATATTTGAAGAAATAATGTCAGAAAACTTCCCTGATGTGGTGAAGAAAAAAATCACACAAGCACACAGAGTCCCAAACAAGATGAACCCAAAAAGACCCACACCAAGACACATCATAATTA
>NW_005369409.1:1138297-1139932 GCF_000412655.1 Myotis brandtii | reverse complement strand
GGCCTCACAAAAAAAAAAAAAAAAAAAAAAGGCTAATGGAGTTTATCACTACCAAGCCAACAATGCAAAAAATGCTAAAGGCACTGGTGTAAAAATAAGAAATAAAAAGGGAAGAAGGAACACAGGCACAAAAAATAAAAATAGCTACAAACAAGTACCTTTCAATAGTAACTTTAAATGTAAGTGGACTAAATACTCCAATCAAAAGACATCGAGTGGCTGAATGGATAAGAAAACATGACCCATATATATGCTGTCTACAAGAGACCCAACTCAGATCAAGGGACTCACACAGACTGAAAGTGAAGGGATGGAAAAATATCTTTCAGGAAAATGGAAATGAAAAAAAAGCTGGGATAGCAATACTTATATCTGACAAAATAGACCTCAAAGTGAAGGACATAACAAAAGATAAGGAAGGCCCCTTCATAATACTAACTGGATTGATACAACAAGGGATATAACCCTGATAAACATATACTCACCCAATGAAGGAGCACCCAAAAACATTAAAAAAAAAATCTTGGAAGATATCAAGGAAGAGATTGACAACAATACAATCATAGTCGCGGACTTCAGTACACCAATGATATCACTGGATAAATCATCTAGACAAAAAATCAGCCAAGAAACAGCAATCCTTAATGACTCACTAGATCAGATGGACTTAATTGACATCTTCAGAACATTTCACTTCAAAGCCACGGAATATACGTTCTTCTCAAGTGCACGTGGGACATTTTCAAAAATAGACCACATATTGGGTCACAAGCAAAGTCTCCCCAAATTCAAGAAGATTGAAATCATATCAAAATTTTCTCAGACCATAATGGCATAATATCCTATCTAATAAAAGACAAAAAGGGTAATTGACCATACCTTTGCTATGCTTCCCATTGGCTAATCAGCAAGATATGCAAATTAACCTCCAAAAAATATGGCGTCCGGCAGCCACGCAGCTAAAGCGAGCAGAAGGTTTGCTTGCTCCAGTGATGGAGGAAGCCACGGTTCCCTGCCTGCCACGGCCTGCTCTAAGCTCTGAAAGCAACAAAGTTTCAATTATAGAAGGTAAACAAACCCCAGATACCTGCTTTCAGCAGGCCATGGCCTCAGAGCTGCAGTGAGCAGGAGCCAGCTCTCAGCTCCAGTGATGGCAACAAAGTTTCAATTATAGAAGGTAAATAAATCCCAGAATTAAAAAAAAAGAAAAAAAGGAGAAGCTGGGAGCTTCAGGCGCCAACCAGCCTGAAAACGGCCCTCAGCCCATCACCCAGACTGGCCAGACACCCCAGTGGGGACCCCCGCCCTAAATGGGGTGTGGCCAGCTGCAAACAGCCATCAGCCCCTCACCCGGCTGGCCAGGCACCCAAGCAGGACCCACACCTTGATCTGGGACACCCTTCAGGGAAAACCAGCAGGCTCCCACCTGTGCACCAGGCCTCTATCCTATATAATAAAAGGGTAATATGCAAACTGACCCTAACAGCAGAAAGACTGGGAATGACTGGTCACTATGACACACACTGACCACCAGGGGGCAGACGCTCAATACAGGAGCTGCCCTCTGGTGGTCAGTTGCTCCCACATGGGGTGGCTCTGCTCAGCCACAAGCCAGGCTGATGGCTGCCAGTACAG
>NW_005369409.1:1126810-1136549 GCF_000412655.1 Myotis brandtii | reverse complement strand
TGGATTGGTAGAATCAACATCATTAAAATGTCCATATTACCCAAAGCAATCTACAGATTAATGCAATCCCCATTAAAATACCAATGGTATATTTCAAAGATCTAGAACAAACTCTCCAAAAATTCATCTGTAAGAAAAGAAGTCCCCGAATACCCAAAGCAATCCTGAGAAAGAAGAACAAAGTTGGAAGGATCACAATACCAGATATCATGCTATATTACCAAGCCTCTGTTCTCAAAACTGCCTAGTTCTGGCACAAGAACAGAGACATAGACCAATAGAACAGAACAGAGAGCCCAGAAATGGACCCAAGCCATTATGATCAATTAATATTTGACAAAGGTGGAAAGAGCATACAATGGAGTCAAGACAGTCTCTTCAATAAATGGTGCTGGGAAATTTGGTCAAATACATGCAAAAAATGAAACTAGACCACCAACTTACACCATACACTACAGCAAACTCAAAATGGCTAAAGGACCTAAACATAAGACGGGAAACCATAAATATCCTACAAGACTCCATAGGCAGCAAAATCTTAGACATATGCTGAAGCAATATCTTTACAGAAACAGCTTCTAGGGCAATGGAGATTAAGGAGAAAATAAACAAATGGGAATACATCAAAATATAAAGCATCTGCTCAGCAAGAAACCATCAACAAAACAGCAAGAAAGCCCACTGCATGGGAGAACATATTTGCCAATGATATTTCTGATAAGTGTTTAATCTCCAACATTTACAGAGAACTCATAAAACTTAAAAATGAAACTAGACCACCAACTTACACCATACACTACAGCAAACTCAAAATGGCTAAAGGACCTAAACATAAGACGGGAAACCATAAATATCCTACAAGACTCCATAGGCAGCAAAATCTTAGACATATGCTGAAGCAATATCTTTACAGAAACAGCTTCTAGGGCAATGGAGATTAAGGAGAAAATAAACAAATGGGAATACATCAAAATATAAAGCATCTGCTCAGCAAGAAACCATCAACAAAACAGCAAGAAAGCCCACTGCATGGGAGAACATATTTGCCAATGATATTTCTGATAAGTGTTTAATCTCCAACATTTACAGAGAACTCATAAAACTTAACAAAAGGAAGATAAACAACCCAATCAAAAAATGGGTAACGGATCTAAATACATACTTTTCAAAAGAGGACATAAGGAAGGCATGTGAAAACATGCTCAAAGTCACTAATCATCCAAGAGATGCAAATCAAAACAACAATGAGATACCATCTCACACCTGTCAGAATAGCTATCATCAACAGCTGGAGAGGATGTGGAGAAAAAGGAACACTTGTGCACTGCTGGTGGGAATGCAGACTGGCGCAGCTACTATGGAAAACAGTATGGAGTTTCCTCAAAAAACTAAAAATGGAACTCCCATTTGACACAGTAATCCCACTTCTAGGAATATATCCCAGGAAACCAGAAACACCAATCAGAAAGGATATATGCACCCCTATGTTAATAGCAGCAAAACTTACCATAGCTAAGATTTGGAAACAACCTATGTGCCCATCAGCAGATGAGTGGATTAAAATCCTGTGGTACAGCTACACAATGGAATACTATGCTGCAGTAAGAAAGAAGGAATTCTTACCATTTGCAACAGCATGGATGGAACTGGAGAGCATAATGCTAAGCGAAATAAGCCAGTCAGAGAAAGATAAATATCACATGATTTCACTCATATGTGGAATATAATGAACAACATAAACTGATGGACAAAAATAGATCCAGAGACAGAGAAGCATTGATCAGACTGTCAAACCTCAGAGGGAAGGTAGGGGAGGGTGTGGGTCAGGGAGAGAGATCAACCAAAGTACTTGTATGCATGCCTCTAAGCCTAACCAATGGGCACAGACACCAGGGGGGTGATGGCATGAGTCAGGGGGTGGGGAGACATTAGGGGGATAAGGACACATAAGTAATACCGTAACCAATAAAGAAAAAAATTTAAAAAAATAAACTTATGTTCAATGACATAGAATGAACTCATTGGCCCAAGAGAGAAAGGAGAAAGATGCTGATGCTCTCCAGACCAGATCAAACCATTGAAATGTACAGGGAGCAGAACATGTATACTTTTCTATAAGGTTTCATCAAACCACCCTGGGATAAGGATGAAAACAAGAAGGGAGAGTAAGAATATAAAGGGCCTAGTAGTCTGTGGTACAGGATAAGACTACTGTGGAAGATTGGTAGAACGGGGATGGTTGTTCTAAAAAGCAGGATCACAGTATAGTATTCCACGGTGTAAATGTACTATGCAGCAGTAAAAAAGAAAGATCTCTTACCCTTTGAGAGAGCATGGAGGGTCCTGGGGAGTATTATGCTAAGCAAAATAAGCCAGTCAGAAAAAGACCAGTATCACATGATCTCACTCATATGTGGTATCTAATGAACAAAATAAACTGATGTACAATATAGATCCAAAGACATAGAAGCATGGAACAGACTGCAGAATCTCAGAGGGAAGGTGGAGGAGTGTGTGTGGGTGGGAAGAGATCAACCAAAGAACTTGTATACATATATGCATAACCCATGGACACAGACATATGTAATACTTTCAACAATAAATAATTTAAAAATAAATAATTAAAAAGTAGGATTAAATCACTGTGGAAGGAAGGGAGCAAATTTCTTAAAGCAAATTTAAATTCCTTTTAGTAAAGTAAAAAAAAAATATGATGTTCTATAAGACAGAATTAAACTCTGTTTTTATAGTTAATAAAGGGCATTGATATGTATTGTCTCATTTGCTTTTTTACTTCATCCTAAAGGTTGGGTCAGACCATTTTCCCACAAAAGCCTCTGAAGTAATTTGCAGCTGCCCTTGATGGTTGCTAAGCAACAGTGTAGCAGCTGCCTAATGTACCTTGCCCTTTTGGTATTAACCCCTGAGTATCTAGAAGGGAAAAATACATACACACATAAAAACTGGGGAGCAAATTGAGACAGTGTCATCAAACACTAGGTGGGAAACTGTGGGAGATAACCACATAGACCTTAAAAATAAAGAGAAGACTGCAAGTAGTTGGAGAATAATAGTTATGTGGAAGAAGCAAAACTCACAAAGGCACAGTCCTATAGAATTAAAGCCTCATGTCCAAGGCCCCACAAGACCTTTGAGTCCTCCTAGACATCCCTAACTAGTGGTGCCTGAACACATTTGGTGAAAAATCAGTAGCTCTAACTTCCTAGGAAATCCATTTCATTTTCCCATAATTCTAGTATTTTTATTTTTATTTTGAGCTTACCTCCCTCCTCCCATAGTTTCCACTAAATAGCCCAAGTTCTGTCTTCTAGAGCACAGGTTGGCAAACTAGTGCTTGCATATCCACCCCACTCCCTAATTTTTCACAGTGTGAGCTAAGAATGATCTGTACATTGTTAAATGGTCAAAAAAAAATCAAAAGAAAACATATTTTGTGACATATGAAAAATTATATGAAATTCATATTTCAGTCCATAAATAAAGTTTTGTTGGAACACAGCATGTTCATTCATTTCCATATTGTCTATGACTATTTTCCTGCTACTGCAGCAGAGTTGAGTGGCTGAAACAAAACCTATGGCTCTCAGAGCCTAAAATATTTACTATCTGCCACTTTACAGAAGTTTGATGATCGCTGGTCTAGAGCAACAAAGAATCAGTTTTGAATAAGACTCTGCTTACATACGAATGTAATGGGAATGCCAGATATGAAAAGGTGTTTAGAGACCTCACAAAAAATCCCAAATTCTCAAAGGGAGGGAGTGGACTGGTGCCAAAGTCCTCTGAGCTCACAAATGTTAAGCTACTTTTCTTGGCATTGAAGGATAAGGAGTAGATTTAGCTTGTATAGAATTGTGGGGAGTCTCCAAGAAGAATAAGAGAACAGCTGGGAAAGAAGGCTGAGATCAGAGTGTGAAAGGCCTTGAATACCAAATACTTGGCCATCCTGAAACTACTAGGTTTCAAATTGGGATAGGGTTGAGTGATAGGGTAAAAGAAGGAGTTCATGAAGATGATTCATGCTTCCAGACATCTCCCTAGTTCTATTCCAGCTCTAGACAAGTTGCAGTGATCTGAGAATTTTAGGTCATTCAGGTCACTGGGGTTCAGAAACATCTCAATATAGGTATCCTAGACTGAACACAATCTAGATGGAAGCCAGGATAGTACAATAAATAAAATAAATATATTCAGTCTGTTTCAAAGGATTTCTATAAGAGGACTCTCATCACATCTTTATCTGATTCTTACTCACTTTTCAGGACCCAATTCAACCATATCTCTGCTGGGGCTCGTGCCCTCCTCTGAACTCTTAAAGCACTTCTTTGTGCCACTCATGTGGTCCTCACTCTACCATGTCTAGTAGTGAAATAATTTTTGTGTGTAAAAATGGCCTTGAGTTCCTAGAAGAAAGAGATCCTAAGTAGTACCTCCCCGTGTTCCCATGGTATCTGGTTGGTTGGTAAAGACATTGATTCATTGAGTTAGTGGTCCCTCTGTGTGGAGAGGTCCTTACTTAGGATACATCAGGCACTTTGGTAACTGTCTCAGCTATAGCCTTTCTAAACTGGATAGTCCGGGAAGAGGTGAAACCTAGTGATATATTCCAGCAAGTCCTTAGCTATAATGACCATGCAAATAGCAGCTAGCTCTTTCTGGCTCTGATATCATAAAGACACTGGCTCCCCATCATTCCTGCCTTCATGAGCTCATGGATGAATGCCCTGGTCAGGAAGACAAAGCCCACAATTCTTGTTCCAAGCATCCAGTCCCATTTTCCATGGCCTCTGTTGATCCTGGACCCAGCCTTCAGTCTGGACTCAACAGATTCAAGGCAAAAATAGGCCCTTGGCTGAGAGGGCTGGCTTTCCACAAAGTGCTCTTTCCCCCAACAGCCAAAGCAAATGGTGTTGGCCGGGGCTAAAAGCCAGCCAACTGCTCCTGACCTCGACTGGCCAGCACGAAGGAGGCCCAGGATCAACAATGCATGGACAGTTCTGCTATTTCATTCCTTCTCATTCCTCAAACATCAAATTTCCTTTCAGTGAATCAAAACAATGAAATAGAACTAAAGTCAGCTCTAGACTCTAGAAAAAATGTCAAAGACCTCCCATGGGCCTCAATTGCTGAGAGATTCACCTCCACTCTTCTTAGCCTCTTAATCATGCCCAAGTCCACAAGCCACCTTCTGGAGTCTCTCTGTTTAAACTTATTTGTTCTTTGATCCATTGGTTGTTTAAGGACATGTTGTTTGGGCTCCACGTATTTGTGTTTTTTCCCCAGTTTTCTTCCTACAGTCAATTTCTAGTTTTGTGACATTGTGGTCAGAAAAGAAGCTTGATATGATTTCAATCTTCTTGAATTTATTGAGGTTTGTTTTGTGGCCTAATATGTGACCTTTCCTGGACAATGTTCCATGTGCACTTAAAAATGTACTTTTCATTTTTTGGATGAAATGTTCTATGCATTTCTATCAAGTCAATTTGATATAATGTGATATTGAAGGTAATCATTTCCTTATTTTCTGTCTGGATGATCTATCCCTTGATGTGAATGTGAATTTAAATCCTCTACTATTATGGTACTAGAGGCCTGATGCACGAAATTCATGCAAGAGTAGGCCTTCCTTCCCCCGGCTGCTGACAGCGGCTTCCCTTCGGGACCCAGGACCCGGGCTTCCCTCCAGTCACCAGCAGGCACCTGGGACCTGGGCTTCCCTCACAGCCGCGGCATCATCCGGAAGGCTGTTCGGAAGGACATTGGAAGGACGTCTGGTCTAATTAGCATATTATGCTTTTATTATTATAGATTACTATTAATTTCTCCTTTTATAAACATTAATATTTTCTTTATACCAGTATATTTAGGTGCTCATATGTTGAGTATATAGATATTTGTGATTATTATATCCTCTTATTAGATTGAGCTTTTTAAAATTATGTAATGCCCTTTTCTTTGTCTTTTTTCTTTGTTTGAAAATCTATTTTGTCTGATATGAGCATTGCCACCCCAGCTTTATTTTTGTTTCTATATGCTTGGAATATCTTTTTCCATTCCTCACTTTCTGTCTGTATGGGTCTTCCCATTTGAAATAAGTCTCTTGTAAGCAGCATAAAGTTGGGTCCTCTTTTTCCTCTGCTTCTTTAGGGGAGAGGGAGGAGGAATGCAGGAATGAGACAAGTACCCACTGTTCTTGCTGGCTCGCAGGCCAAGCTGAGAGTCAAAACAGAGTTCAACCAAGCATTTTTCTTGAATTAAGTAGCCAGCCTCCCTTCATCACAGTGGGGCAGGGGCCAGGTTTCAGACACTGGCTGAGAGGGATATAGATAGAGGAAGAAGAGGAAGGGGGAAGGAAAAGGATAGTTAGAAAGGCCTGGCAGAGAGAGTGGGAAGTATTTTTTATCTAACATAACAAAAATCTCTCTGAAAGAGTGACTTTTGGCTGATGACTGAGAGTGGAGGATTGGGAAAATCTTATCAGGGGTAAAGCTAGAAAAGTCAGTGACTCTAGAATGATATTTTCTTATCAATACACTTAGAAATCACTCTCCTCTCCCAGGCTTGGGTGAGTTGTTGATTTAGAAGAAACCTGGAACTAGAAGGGATTACTATCAAAAGGGAATCATCCTTAATCAGAGATATTCAACATCTGAGTCAAAGTACTAAATCAGCATCCTCTTTGGTATTCAGGCTCCTTCTAATAGTAATTGAAGACATTTGACAATAATAATAAATACCAGGTACTTGGCACTAAATATGTGTCTGGCAATATTCTATTCCCAAACTATGCACCAAGGCACTCCAGGATACCATAGCCAATTCACAGGGGTATTGTAAGATATTTTTAATTTTTGAGGGAAACAACAGAGACATCTGTAGGATGTGATATAAACTATTAAATTTTTGTACACAATTACTTAATAAACAGAAGTGTTAAGTATTTCAGCTCAGGGATGCTGCAAGAACAATTAGTGACACACTAAGGGCACAGCAAACTAAGAAACTTTGGGAATCTTTGCTATATGCATTATATGAATTATCTCAGACAGTCCTCAAACCTCATGGGGTAGGTCTTAATATTGTTTCCCTTTTATGGATAAAGAATCCAAAACTTCAAGGTATCCAGCTAAGTGATGGCAAAGCAGAGGTAAGAACCTAGATGTGAATCTTGTGGGAAGAGCTGAAGCAGGCGCTCTTGGCTCGGCATGGCACACTGCAATCCGTTGGAGGAATGCACCGCGGAGTCACCATCATGCCTTGGGCATTTACAGGAAAGCTTTGGCTGCTGCGTAGTCACCAACCCATTCGACCAGTTATTTGACGACGAATCGGACCCCTTCGAGGCATTGAAAGCAGCAGAGAACAAGAACAAAGAAGCCGATGGGGGTAGGGGGGCGGGGACCCGTTTTGGGGGCCCTGGGGCCAGGAGCACAGCTCAGCCACAGCCCAGACCAACTCCAATGCAGCAGGCAAATAGCTGTGTAAAGAGTCCCAGAAAGAACGCAAGAACCCATTGCCTTCCAATGTAACCGTGGCTGACAAGAAAGAGGAGACGCAGCCACCCCTGTGGTGCTTAAGAAAGAAGGAATAACACGTGTTGGAAGAAAACGGGATCAACAACTTCAGGGTGAAGGGAAAAATAATTGATAGGAGACCACAACGGCGACCACCTCATGAACGATGACTTGAAAAGTCACTTGAAGAAAAAGGTGAAGGAGGAGAATTTTAAGTTGATAGACCTATTGTTGACCGGCCTATCCGAGGCTGTGGTGGTCTTGGAAGAAGTCGAGGACCAGGTGGACGTGGAATGGGCCGAGGAGATGGATTTGATTCTCGTGGCAAACGTGAATTTAATAGGCATAGTGTAAGTGATAGATCTTTCTCACATTACAGTGGCCTGAAGCATGAGGTCAAACATGGAGGTAGCGGATCTCACAACTGGGGAACTGTCAAAGATGAATTAACTGACTTGGAGCAACCAAATGTGACTGAGGAAATACCTGAAGTTGAAGAACATCCAGTTGCAAACACTGAAAATAAGGAAAACAAAGTTGAAGAAGTAAAGGAAGAGGGTCCAAAAGAAATGACTTTGGATGAGTCGAAGGCTACTCAAAATAAGGACCAGGCAAAAGTAGAATTTAATATCCGAAAACCAAATGAAGGTACTAATGGTCAGTGGAAGAAGGGATTTGCTCTTCATAAGTCAAAGGGTAAAGAGGCTTACGCTGAAGATTCAGTTATGGACCATCATTTCTGGAAGCCAGAAAATGATATAATGTCTCAGCTGGAGATCAATTTTGGAGACCTTGGCTGCCCAGGACATGATGGCAAGGGAGGACAAGGTGGCCGTGGGTGTGCTGGACTGACAAGTCAAGTGCTTCTGCTCCTGATGTAGATGACCCAGAGGCATTCCCAACTCTGGAATAACTAGCTGCCATAAGGCAACCCTGGTTCCTTTGTGGACCCTACTTCTCTGAGGTTTTGCATGCTTAAGGATCCCAACAGTCGAAGAAATTAAAAAAAAGACTGTCATTCATACCATTCACACATACAGTCTGAATTTTATGTTTTGAAAATGAACTTCTCTCGTTACACAGAAGTAACAATATGGTAGTCAGTTTTGTATTTAAAAATGTATTGGTAGCAGGGATGTTTTCATAATTTTCAGAGATTATGCATTACTTCATGGATATTTTGTATTGCTGCTTGCAAATATGCATTTCTAAACTTGAAATATAGGTGTGAACATGTGTACCAGTTAAAAAAAACACCTAGATATGGCAGATATCATAGACTGTGCTCTTAAACCATTTGCAACTAACTTCTTATAATTAGCTTTATCCACTGTCTTCATTTCATATGCAACTTTGAAGATATGACAGTGAATGCCTTTGTGTTGTGAAAGTAGTGTTAACCATTCTGGAAGTCCAGAATTTTATCTCTAAATCAACACATACACATAAGAAGCATATTTTACAAATATGAGGCATATGATGAAATTGGGACTGCCTTTAAGCTATTTGAACTTTTCAACTGCTTTTGAACTAATTATCAAGGGACCTCCCATGCTTCCTATAATATAACCCTAAATGTTACTTATCCTGAATCACTAAAGTTCACTCTTATGTTATGGTGTGAGAAACAATGTTCTCTGTATCACTGGATATAAAAAAGAAGCATCAAGTCTCAGTTGCCACTGCTCCCTGAGGGAAACCAAACCAAAGACAAGGCCAACATACAGAGGAGGGTAGTCAAGAGAATCACAGATAAAAGGAGTAGTCATGACTGAACCATGATTAAAGTCCCTCCTCAAGACTTCCCAATTATGTGAGCCAATAAGGCCCTGGTTTATTTCAGTCAGTTTAAGTTGGGTTTTCTGTATTTTGCAACCAAAATTATCCTGAATAATAGTTACTCTCCTAAAACACCTAGCACAATCTTTGGTATACTCATCCATAAAGCCCAATCCCAATGTCAGTTCCCTAAAAAAGCTTGTTCTAAACCCCCAAACAGAATTTGTTTCTCTATCCGTTCATAGCTTATTATATATAACTTTATAATCTAATCTAATAAAAGAGAAACATGCAAATTGACCACCCCTCCACTATGCCCCAAGCCACGCCCACCAGCCAGTCAGAGGGACTATATGCAAATTAACCCAACCAAGATGGTGGCTGGCAGCCACGGAGCTGGAGCAAGCAGGAGGCTTGGTTGCCCC
>NW_005369409.1:1123375-1126185 GCF_000412655.1 Myotis brandtii | reverse complement strand
ACAAAGCCCAGATACCTGCTTTCAGCAGCCGAGGTCTCAGAGCTGGAGCCGAGCCTCAGAGCTAAAGCAGGCTCTCAGCTCCAGTGACAGCCATAGAAGGTAAATAAATCCCAAAATAAAAAAAGAAAAAGAAAAAAAGTAGAGGTTGGGAGCTTCAGTCACCCGCCAGCCTGAAAACAGCCCTCAGCCCCTCACCCAGGCTGGCCAGGCACCCCAGTGGGACCCCCTCCCTGATCCGGGATACCCTTTAGGGCAAACCAGCCGGCCCCCACCCATGCACCAGGACTCTATCTTATATAATAAAAGGGTAATATGCAAATTGACCCTAACAGCAGAACGACTGGGAATGACTCGTCGCTATGACACACACTGACCACCGGGAGCAGACGCTCAATGCAAGAACTGCCCCCCTGGTGGTCAGTGTGCTCCCACAGGGGGAGCTCTGCTCTGCCACAAGCCAGGCTGATGGCTGCCAGTACAGCGGTGGTGGTGGGAGCCTCTCCCACCTCCTCAGCTGTGCTAAGGATGTCCAACTGCAGCTAGGCCTGCTCCCCGCTGGCAAGTGGACATCCCCCAAGGGCTCCCGAGCTGCCAGAGGGATGTCTGACTGCCAGCTTAGGCCCAATCCCCCAGGGAGCGGGCCTAAGCCAGCAGGTGATCATCCCTCGAGGGGTCCCAGACTGCAAGAGGGCACAGGCCGGGCTGAGGGACCCCCCCCCCCCAGTGCACAAATTTTTGTGCATCAGGCCTCTAGTATATCACATTGGGTTATTTATTTACATTTACTTCTTTACTTATAATCTCTCCCACTGTAAGGTGAATCTGTGGTGCTTTATATAATAGCTACCATGTAGGTGACGTATCATAAGCATGTTTTGATCTCAACTGAAATAAAATAGTAATCATTTAATCAATGTTAGTTCAGTTCTCCTTCCTCTGGTAGGCAGAATGGTACCTGGAAGGCCCTATTCTTTCTGTAAACTCTGAGGGCTCATGGACCTGACCCACTCCAGATCCAGACACATACAGAACAACTGCAAATGGAAATACTCGATCATTGTTCCTGCATCCAACACCTTGCACCAAACCTGACAAAAATTAATCAAGAGTTTGCTGGGACAAGCCATATATCCCACTGAACCCAACCCAGACAGTAGCAGCACAATAATGGCAGCCACAAAAGCAGCTAACTTTTCAAATATAACAGTACGAAGTCATTTTCAGGAAGTTCCCAAAAATATACCCATTCAATTCTCTCCTCTCTACCTCATCTCCAAGTCTGCAATTCTACCATAGGAATTTAGTTGTTACCTGAGGTCTTTGGCCTTTTTCAACTACCTGTTCCTCTTTGTATAGTTGTTCCCCCATCTTCTGAACTCCCACTTTGCTTTTTACATTCTTCCATTATCATTTCTCTTGTTGGCTTATATATGTATCTGTATATGTATCTGTCTTCCCCACTAGACTAGGAGCTCCTTAAGGGTAAGAATTGTGTTTTCTTGGTCTGCATCCCATGGATCTAGCATAGCACTTAAAACAGAATGGGTGCTGAAAATGTATTTTTTGAAATGAATTATTGTTGAATCCCCCTCAAAATAATGGGTTAGACTTATGGGTTACATCTGATGCTATTTTTAATCCTTAATACCCCCTTGTGCAGTGGGAAAGTTTAGGAATTGGAGATGGTGGTAGAAAACAGATTTGAGCCTGGCTTGGCCAATTTCTAGCCCTCTATCCTTATATATTTTTATATTCTCTATCCCCATATAGTTCTCAAGGCTTGTAACATCTCTGAACTTTAGTTTATTTACCTTCACAATAAGGGAAGTCATAAATATACCTGATAAGGTTGTAGTAAGGATAAAATGTACTGACTGAGGCAGTACTTTGTGAATACAATATCTTGTGAGAAAATTGAGTTATTACATAATAGAATTTAATTGAAAGAGGATTTTTTAATAATTCTTTTTGCTTAGGGATAGAAGAAGCTTACTTTAGAGACCTTCAGAGATTGCCATTATGTGTGCTGGATAGACCTGAGGGGTTTTTCATGACTCTAGGCCTGTTCTTCCAACCCCCATTAGAACATAAACCCCTTTCATATCCTTAGCTATCCTTTCTCAGTAGGGTTTAAGGCTGACAAATGGCAGTGAGAACAACTCAGAACTGGCTCTTAGAATCAGCATTATGAGAGGCCTTGCAGATGAGAGGCCTTCCTCATTCAGCTACACTTCAGTTAATATTAATGCTAATTTATGTTTCCTGAGCATCTGCAGGCTGGACAGTGACATAAGC
Source organism: Myotis brandtii (assembly GCF_000412655.1). Classification (NCBI taxonomy): domain Eukaryota; kingdom Metazoa; phylum Chordata; class Mammalia; order Chiroptera; family Vespertilionidae; genus Myotis; species Myotis brandtii. The sequence continues at coordinate 1,123,890 of NW_005369409.1, read as the reverse complement.
CATCTAGGAACAGGGGTGATGAAGGAAAATTCACCTCTGAATGCCAAACTAAAGACTGCAAAATTGCACTAGTTTATAGCTTCTCATACACCCCCAGTGATTTTTCTACCTTTGGATCTTTGCTCTTGTGCTCCAGAGTTCTGGAATGGCCTCTTTCCATCCCTTTCTTAATGTCCAGTGCTAACTATCTTTCCAAACCTGGCTCAAATTCTGTCTTTATAAATCTTTTCCCATACACCCACCCTTCACCTGCAAGTTGTTTTTCCCTCTTTGATATTCCCCAAAAGCACTGTCTTCTGGCACTTACTAGTTTTCTATTCTGTCTCAGTTAATGTCTCTCCAATTTATCCTTTCTTACTAGACACTAATCGTCTCTTGCCTGAAATATTACTGTTAAATATTAAGGAGTCTCCCTGCCACCAGTTTTTCTTTCCTTCAGTCTATATACTCCACTAGTGGCCCAGTGCACAAAATTCGTGCACTGGGGGGGGGGTCCCTCAGCCCAGCCTGCACCC
>NW_005369409.1:1119155-1123038 GCF_000412655.1 Myotis brandtii | reverse complement strand
CTCCCCTGCAGGCCTGGTCACCCCCAACTGCCCTCCCCTGCAGGTCTGGTCGCCCCCAACTGCCCTCCCCTGCAGGCCTGGTCACCCCCAACTGCCCTCCTCTGCCAGCCTGGTTGCCCCCAACTGCTCTCCCCTGCTAACCATCGTGTGGTGGCCATCTTTGACCACATGGGGTTGGCCATCTTGTGCGAGGTTGTGATGGTCAATTTGCATATTACCTCTTTATTATATAAGATGCTATTGTCAAAGGCAGCTTTCTGAAATACAGACCACTCCTCTTGTTTGAGATTTCTTATGGCAGGTGAAAAATTTGATATAGCATAATATCTACCCCATACAGATCCATAAACTCACTACATCAGAATCATGGCAGTGGGAGGGGAGGTGGCTTGTTAAAAATTTATATTCCTAATGAGATTACAGTTTCCTCAAAATCCGTAAAGTTAAAAGCATTGCAGGTCAGCTAAGTATGTCAAATATGTTCTATCTCATGAATCAATTTAAATTGAATGCAAGTAGCCACTTGGAATACTGTGTTTAGAAGGGTTCAAAGCCATATCCAGGACCACTGGGAAAGAATATTATGTCTGGTTAACAATTTCTGCCTTGGGCATGGGGGGAGCTAATAGTGATGATCATTCCAGGCATTTACTATACCTGCTCTAGACACACAGAATAAATAGCTATTTCCTAAACAAACCAGAGAACCCCCATCTCTGTGTGATGTTCCATTTATCTAGAATGTTGATTCCCTAGAAAATTCCTAATCATCATCTGAGTTTAATTCAAATATCACCTACTTTGGGAAGTTTTGGGTTATTCACTCCACATAATTTCTTCTCTCATCTGGGCTCTCATTACAACTTGTTCATAAGCAGAAATTATCATGTTTGCCACCTCAAATACATTTTTACTTTTTTATGGTCACTAAATAGAATCTTATATTACTCTTTGGGATAATTCACAAGATAAATATCTTCTGCATAGGTGATAACAGAGGACAAGAATAAGGGCAAAAAGACAGCTATTTGTGAATGACAATAATAAAGAGATGCTTTTACTCATAAAATATAGAAAAAACTGAAATGTAGTAGTGTTGACAATGTAGAATTTCCTTTATTTTCTTTTTAAATTAAATTTATTAGGGTGACATTGGTTAATAAGATTGCATAGGTTATATAGTGTACTCTTGAATTATATACTCAAGTTAATTTCTAAATGAAGGGAAATTTTTAAAAAATCTATTTCTTCAATACTGAATTATGTGGTAAAACTCTGTGCCTATCTGTATGTTCTATTAGACTTTGGCCTACTAGAGTAAAGTGACCATGGAATACTTATCTTTTTATTCTAAACCCCTGGCTCAGTGCCTAGTACCAATAGGGTAGTCAGTAAATATGTATTGAACACAGAGCTGACTTCATTTGAAGGAATTGGGGAGAGGAAAAACAAGAGATCTGGTGACTGCATCAAACACATCACCCTTCCCTGAAGAACCATGAAGAAGGGCAAGTGAACACTTCTGAATGAAGGAAGACCAATCACTGACAGGAATGCAGCCCGAAATAGGTGTAAATATGCCTCCTTTCCTCCATAATGACTTCTTAGAGCACTAGTTCCTTTCTCTTTGCTCTGTTTTTTAACCCTGTTGACATCCATATAACTAAGAAAACCTTCTAAAGTCTTGAATAAGGTATAAGGAGTTGTTAACAAAGGTTCTCAGTGCTGTTGCCAGGCTAATACAGTTACTGTCTGAACTAGCAGGCAACTCAGATACCATCTAGTCCACTGACTAACTTTGTTGGAAGTAGAGAGGTAATCATTAGCCCTGACTGTTCTTCTGCCTTCCATATCCTCTTCAATAGGCCCTAAAAGGGCTTTCCACACTTCCAGTGGTGTAACACAGAGCAGAATTTGAATGGCACTAATCTATCCAATCAAGTATCCTCATTCATACATGAGGTTATTGGAACCTATAAAGGGGAAAATTGTCCAGTCACAAACTAAGTTCACAGCAGTGGTAGCCTACACCCAGGTTTCCTAACTCTCTGCTCCATCTCTTTCGGATAAAATCAAGCTTCCTTGTATTACATAGGTTTACATATTCTCTTTTCTCGGATGATTATCATTTGCACCTACAGGTCCATATGTGTGCACGACTCCAAGGTATCATTTGGATGCTTCAATCATTTTTTGTAACCTTGAATGCATTTTAAAGACTATTTCTATGCTGGGAGGCTTCATCTGAAACAGCCAAGTTACTCTATAACATGCTATATGGATCACTGTTTTGCCAGGCTCAAAACCCTGGAGTTTTGCCCTGGTCAGTGTTTCTCAGTGGTTAGAGTACCGGCCCATGCACTGAAAGGTCATGGGTTTGATTCCATTCCAGGTCAAGGTCACATACCTGGGTTGCAGGTTTGATCCCTGGCCCATGTGGGGTTACATGTGAGAGCCAACCAATCTCTCTCTCTCTCTCTCTCTCTCTCTCTCTCTCTCTCTTTCTCTGATTAACAACAAAAACTGGAGTTTTTATGCCTTTCCGTTATCGTTTATCTCCTCCATTTTCCTTCTCTTATAGTGTCACTCAGATTCTCAAATTCTATCTAAAATTATAATACTCTCTCACATAACCTATTCTTTGTCCTGGTTTTACTTCTCTCCTTAGAATTTAATACCACCTAATATACTACATGTTTTATTTATTTATCTTGTCTTTTTATTCTTCCATCCAACCACAATGTAAGCTTTATGATGACAGAGATTACTCTTTCTTCATTGCCCTTTCCTCAGCAACTAGAACAGTGATTTCTATATATTAGCTACCAATAAATATTTATTGAATCAATAAATAGTGTGCAGGGGTAGCAATACTTATATCTGACAAAATAGACCTCAAAATGAAGGTCATAACAAGAGATAAGGACATAACACTTCATAATACTAAAGGGATAGATACAACAAGAAGATATAACCCTGGTAAGCATATATGCACCCAATGCAGGGGCACTCAAATACATAAAAAAAAACTCCTGGAAGATATCAAGGGAGAGAACAACAATAATACAATCATAGTAGGGGACTATAACACCCCAATGACATCACTGGATAAATCATCTAGACAAAAAATTAACAAAGAAGCAGCAATTCTAAATGACTCACTAGATCAGAAGGACTTAATTGACATCTTCAGAACATTTCACCCCAAAGCCACGGAATATACGTTCTTTTCAAGTGCACATGGGACATTTTCAAAAATAGACCACATATTGGGTCACAGGCAAAGTCTCTCCAAATTCAAGAAGATTGAAATCATATCAAGCATCTTCTCAGACCACAATGGCATAATATTAGAAATAAACAACAATAAAAACAATAAAAAAATTGAAACACTTGGAAGCTGAATAGCAAGCTATTAAACAATGATTGGGTTACCAAAGAGATCAAAGAAGAAATTAAAATCATGCTGGAAACTAATGACAATGAAAACACAACAAACCAAAATCTATGGGACACAGTGAAAGAAATCCTGAGATGGAAGTTCATAGCTCTACAGACTTACCTCAAAAAACAAGGATAGATGGTAATAAATCATCTAACTCTACAACTTAAAGAATTAGAAAGAGAGCAACAAGAAAAGCACAGAGTGAGCAGAAGGAATGAGATATTAAAGAGCAGAGCAGAAATAAATGACATAGAGACCAAAACAAAAATACAAAATATCAATGAAACCAAGAGCTGGTTCTTTGAAAGGATAAACAAGATTGATGAACCTCTAGCCACGTTCACCAAGAAGCAAAGAGAGAGTACCCAAATAAACAAAATCAGAAATGAAAGAGGCAAAATAACAACAGACCCCACAGAAATACAAAGGATTATTAAA
>NW_005369409.1:1118541-1118953 GCF_000412655.1 Myotis brandtii | reverse complement strand
TACCAAACATTCAAAGAAGAAATAAAACCTATCCTCCTCAGACTATTCCAAAAAATTCAAGAGGAAGGAACACTTCCAAGCTCATTCTATGAAGCCAGCATTATCCTAATTCCAAAACCAGATACAGACAACACAATGAAAGAAAATTACAGGCCAATAACCCCCATGAACATAGATTCAAAAATCCTCAACAAAATTCTAGCAAATCGGATCCAGCATTACATCAGAAAGATCATACACCATGAACAAGTAGGATTTATCTAGGGGATGCAAGGATGGTACAATATCCGCAAATCAATAAATGTGAAACATCACATAAACAGATTGAGAGATAAAAATTACAAAGTCATATCAATTGTTGCAAAAAAAAAGCATTTGACAAAATCCAACACCCTTTCTTGATAAAAACCCT
>NW_005369409.1:1115295-1118165 GCF_000412655.1 Myotis brandtii | reverse complement strand
AAACCCTAAAGACTCCATCAAAAAATTATTAGACTTAATACATGAATTTGGCAATGTAGCAGGATACAAAATTAATGCCAAGAAATCTATGGCATTTCTATATACCAATAGTAAATTTACAGAAAGAGAGATTAAAAAACAATCCCAGTTACCATCTCACCAAAAAAATTAAGATACCTAAGAATAGACTTAACTAAGGAGGTAAAAGACCTGTAATCAGAAAACTACAGGAAACTGAAAAAAGAGATAACGGAAGACATAAACAAATGGAAGAACTAACCGTGTTCATGGACTGGTAGAATCAACATCATTAAAATGTCCATACTACCCAAAGCAATCTATAGATTCAATGCACTCCCCATTAAAATACCAACGGCATATTTCACGAACATGGAATGAACTCTCCAAAAATGTATCTGGAATTTAAAAAAAAAAAGACCCCAAATAGCTGCAGCAATCCTTAGAAAGAAGAACTAAGTAGGAGGGATCCCAATACCAGATATCAAGCTCTGTTACAAAGCCACTGTTCTCAAAACTGCCTGGTACTGGCCCAAGAACAGACATATAGACCAATGGAATTGAATAGAGAACCCAGAAATCAACCCAAACCACTAGGCTCAATTAATATTTGACAAAGGAGGCAAGAACATACAATGGAGTCAAGACAGTCTCCTCAATAAATAGTGTTGGGAAAATTGGACAGATACATGCAAAAAAAATGAAACTAGACCTCCAACTTACACCATACACAAAAATAAACTCAAAACGGATAAAGGACTTAAACATAAGACAGAAAACCATAAAAAATCTTAGAGGAGTCGACAAACAGCAAAATCTCAGACAAATGCCAAAGCAGTATCTTCACCGATACAGCTCCTAGGACAGTGATGGCAAACCTATGACATGCGTGTCAGAGGTGACACGCAAACTCATTTTTTTGGGTTGATTTTTCTTTGTTAAATGGCATTTAAATATATAAAATAAATATCAAAAATATAAGTCTTTGTTTTACTATGGTTGCAAATATCAAAAAATTTCTATATGTGACACGGCACCAGAGTTAAGTTAGGGTTTTTCAAAATGCTGACACGCCGAGCTCAAAAGGTTCGCCATCACTGTCCTAGGGCAATGGAAAGTAAAGAGAAAATTAACAAATGGGACTACATCTAAATAAAAAGCTTCGATACAGCAAAAGAAACCATCAAAAAAACAACAAGAAAACCCACTGCATGGGAGAACATATTTGTCAATGTTATCAAAGATAAGGGTTTAATCTCCAACATTTACAGGGAACTCATACAACTTAACAAGAGGAAGATAACCAACCCAATCAAAAGTGGGCAATGGACCTAAATAGATACTTTTCGAAAGAGGACATAAGGAAGGCCAAGAGACATATGAAAACATGCTCAAAGTCACTAATCATCTGAGACATTCAAATCAAAATGACAATGCGGTACTATCTCACACCTTTCAGAATGGCTATCCTCAACAAATCAACAAACGACAAGTGCTGGCAAGGATGTGAAGAAAAAGGAACCTTCATGCACAGCTGGTGGGAATGCAGACTGGTGCAGCTACTGTGGAAAACAGTATGGCGTTTCCTCAACAAATTAAAAATGCAACTCCCATTTTACCCAGTAACCCCACTTCTAGGACTATATCCCAAGAAACCAGAAAAACCAATCAGAAAAGATATATGCATCCCTATGTTCATAGCAGCACAATTTACAATAGCTAAGATTCAGAAACAGCCTAAGTGCCCATCAGCAGATGAGTGGATTAAAAAACTGTGGTACATCTACACAATGGACTACTATGCTGCAGTAAAAAAGAAGGAATTCTTACCATTTGCAACAGTGTGGATGGAACTGGAGAGCATTATGCTAAGCAAAATAAGCCAGTCAGAAAAAGATAAATATCACATGACCTCACTCATTTGTGGAATATAATGAACAATATAAAATGATGAACAAAAACAGATCCAGAGAGAGAGAAGCATCGATCAGACTGTCAAACCTCAGAAGGAAGGTAGGGGAGGGTGGGGGTAAAGGGGAGAGATCAACCAAAGGACTTGTATGCATGCAGATAGGCCTAACCAATGGACACAGACACCAGGCGGGTGTAAGCATGAGTGGGGGGTCGGGGGGCTATTGGGGGATAAGGACACATATGTAATACCTTAATTAATAAAGAAAAAAATAAAAGTAAATAAATAGTGTGTTGTCTTGATAGTGTTGAGAATCAATTTTCAACATGCAGCTTCCAACTCATTGTCCAAGATAGATTCCATAGATCCTAACATAGCATCCTGGTTCCAGTCAGGAGGAAGACGAAAAAAGGAAGTAAAAAACACAACCCAGAAGTTGTGTACAATATTTCCATTGGACAGAACCTGGTCATATGGTCACACCTAGCTGCAAGGGAGATTTAGAACTAGAGGAAGAGAGAACCAATATTGTATAACTAGCAACTATACCTCACAAAGCAAAGAAAGTAAAAAACTCATGCATAGTTTACAAGCAGTCTACAGCCTGACAGTTCTACTACCTGTCCCCTAACATACATATGTCTTGAGAAACAGCCTCTCTCCCCAGAAAATTATAATAAGCACAATAAAATTACGTAGTGTGTGCCAGAGTTGGGAAACCTATAAGTCCTAAATCCATGTGATCTTCAACTAGTGACACGATGTCTTTGAGCCTGTTTCCTTGCCTAATGAATAGGGAAGTTCTAAGTTTCAAATACAGTAGAAGATGTAAAAGTGATCTGTTAACTTCAATGCCTTACACCAGTGGTTCTCAACCTTGGCTGCACATTAGAATCACCTGGGAATCTTTTTAAAATCCTTATTTTGGGCCTCATCCTCC
>NW_005369409.1:1106803-1115184 GCF_000412655.1 Myotis brandtii | reverse complement strand
TAATGTGCAGCCAAGGTTGAGAACCACTGCCTTACACAATTGAGAGCATTATTTTAATGACACAAAACCTCAGTCTGATCCTCACAACTATGTTCTGAGGGAGGCAGCCCCAACCTATCCTCTGCAGCTGCTCCATGAATAGGGTTCAAATTTAGTATTTTGATCACACTAGCTTTTTGCTGTGCTGGTCTCCATTACAGAGGTTACCAATACAGAGAAGGGTAATGGAGTAGCAGGCAAAGGGAATAGCATATGCACAGACTAGAGCCAGAATCTTCAAAGACCTGAATAATTGTAAAGTTATTGAAGAATAGAATGAAAGAAAGGAAGGGGAAAAGATAGAGATAGTGGAGAGCTATGCCTTATAGATCATATAGACCTATGTAATCTAGATTTAAGAGCTTGCTGTTTATCCTAAAAGCCACTGGAGTTTTAAACAGGAGAGTGTCATCACCAACTTAACACATTAGAAAGACTAATCTAACTGCTATGTGGAAGATAGACTGGAGAACTTAGGCTACAGTGATAATAACAATGATAGAAATAGACTGATCAAGAAAGTGGTAAGGAAGAAAATCATCCAGATTTTGCAGTTGACTGAAAATGAAAAGGAGTCAAGAATGCTGTCTGATATTTTTTCCTATTCCCAGCCTGGCACTATCACTTATAACTAGAGCAGTGGTTCTCAACCTTCCTAATGCCTCGACCCTTTAATACAGTTCCTCATGTTGTGGTGACCCCCAACTTCATTGTTACAAATTGAACATAATTAAAGCATAGTGATTAATCACAAAAACAATATGTAATTACATATGTGTTTTCCGATGGTCTTAGGCGACCCCTGTGAAATGGTCGTTCGACCCCCAAAGGGGTCGCAACCCACAGGTTGAGAACCGCTGAACTAGAGGCTCTTGACTGTCATTTCGCTTTGTTGAGTCAAATCTGTTTCTTTTTGTGACAAATGGATATAATAATTCCTGTTGTACTTGCCTCCACCGTATTAGGGAGACTCAAATTAAATAATGACTATGAATGCTCTTTCCAAGGTACAAAACGCTATGAAACAGGAGGCCAGAGGATAACCCATGCGTTTAGGCTTACTGACAATTCAAGTGTGGGATCAACAGATGGTAAGATGCCTAGTCCAGTCAGATGTTCCCAGATTTTCTTTCCTTTTTTTAAATGCTCCATATACAAGAGCCCTTATAAAGAAAGAGTCCTTATTCTCCTCTCAGGAGGTTATGAGCCCTAAAGTCTATAGCAGAGCTGGGCTGCCTCCAAATCATCCATACTTTTATTTAGGCCTTGTACTGAGCAATGAAGGGCTATTAATCTGCCTAGTGGCTACCATATTGGACAGCACATATCTGGATCTTAGGAAGCCAGTAAGCTAGAGATAGAAGCACTAGAGCACAGGTAAAACCAAAGAGAGCTCTGATGCCAGGGAGAGATTCCTTGTTCTCAGGTATATGCAGCCCAAGTACCACCTTGATCTACAGGATATAAGAGGCTTAGAGATAGCAAAGCTAAGTCAAGGGTCTGACCATCAAGAAAGCCAGTGAAGGCAGTTTCTGGAGTAGCACTAGTACCAGTCTGGGGTATAATGGTAAAAAAACAATAAAAATTTTTTTTGGCACTCCACCTTCCTGGAACCCCATGTGTCACCCCTAATCCCAACATCTTGTTTCCCATTAGTACAGGACTTTGCTTCCAACTATCAGTATCTGCTTGATAAGATATTAGGGTGTTCCCTGGCTGGGTGGCTCAGTTGGTTGGAGTGTCATCCCCCATACACCAAAAGGTGGTAGGATCAATTCCCAGTCAGGGCATAAACCTAGGTTGTTGGTTTGTTCTGTGGTCAGGGCACATACAGGAGGCAACTGATCAAAATCTCTCCCTTTCTCTCTCTCTCTCTCTCTCTCTCTCTCTCTCTCTCATCTCCCCTTCCTCCTCTCTCTAAACATCAATAAAAGCATATCCTTGGGTGAGGATTAAAAATATTTTTAAAGATCTTATGGTATCCCCACTTTCATATTGGATTATGTTACTCTTTATAACACCATTCTTCCATTGGCCCTATGACTGTCTAAATCCTGGGAGACTTTCCCATACCCTGCCATTCTACTAATTTCATGGGACAGTGAGGAAAGGAAAGAACAACTAGTTTAGTTCCATGAGTCTGGAGGAGATAAAAATTCCTAGCATTCCTTCATTTCCCTCAGCATATTCATCAATGGCCCCCATACCTTGTTCTTACTCCATATATGTGATCAGCAGGTATTAGTAGCTCCACTTTAAACAGAGAGAGGTGATGACTGACTTGCATAAAGCCACAATGCAAATTGATAGCTGAGCCAAAACCTAAACTCAGATCTCCTGCTCTCCAGCCAGCTAGAGTTTCTATCCAAAAGAACATGCTTCTTCATCAGAAGATGACTTCTTCCTGTTGGAAGCCAGTCAGTTAAAGAAATGCAACCAGCTGTGAGCAAGGATCCACCCAGCAGGGGCCTGTTCCATCAAATCTTTACCTTGTCCATGACCCCAACCCTAGAGACCCAATTTCAGTCTGAAAAATGCAAGCGCTAGCCATGCTTGGTGAGGGGGGTACAGAATCTGGTCCCCTCCTCCTTTTCCCATCTAGATCCCTGGAGCTTGAACCTTGGAAAAGCCACGCTCTACAGAAAGGGGGCCGCCCCATGACAGCTGTAAGCAGGTTATTCCAGAGAACATTTAGATGGCAGGAATATTTTCCAGTTGAAATCAATCCAATTCCTTGTGCGTTTGAGTCTCAGGAACATTCATGATGAAAATCTAGACAGCATGACATTGTATGAACTCTGAAAGCTAGGCTGATGCTACTCTAGTTGGTGTTGCCTTTGGCTCACACTGAGGACCCAGTCAGAGTCCGGGAAAGGTCTGGCCAAAGCAGCTTTAGCGAAAGAGTTTGTGCCATCCTTATTTAAAGGCTGTCTATGTGTAGTGGTGACCTGGTCTCTCGGTCAACGATTGGCTTTTTGTATTGTCCAAGGAAGATCTGGGGTTGTGAGTTTCTCCCCTTTATGGCAGCCAAGAGAAATTGAGCTCCTTGGCAGTGCCTTAGTTCCAGCAACCCAAGATAAGGAGAGAGAGTAGCAAAAAGCAAACATGGTAATCAGCAGGTAAAGGTGACACATTCTCATCCAGAATATCATTTGTAACAGACAAGGGGAGGGTACAAGGATATGAGAGGGTACAGACAGCCATACAGCCAACAATTTTCCCACCTAGTTTTTTAGTACATGCAAGGCAGACAGTATAGTATTGAGGGAGAGTCCCTAAACTGTAATGAAGAGAGATTTGGTTTCCTGGCTTTCTGTATCTTTCTACACCCCAGCCTGTGCCCTGTCTGAGATCATAGAGGGTTTTCAGTATACTCTGAGGTTTGAGAGGTTTTTCAGTAGCATAAAAATGAGCATCACAACCCCCACAACACATTTGGAAGAATGGCATATTGCCTGAAAGGCAGAAGGATTGGGCTGTGCCACTCCTGGCTGCATAACAAGTCACTTCCCCAACTCTGATATTCAGTTTCATCCCATTAATTTATAAGTATAATAAGTCCTGTTCACCTCACAAGGCTCTCATGAGAACCAAGTGAGATAATGGGTATGAGTAAGCTTTAGAAGCTGTAAATTATGAAGCTTGTAGCTAGTCTCTAGAGCTGACCTGGTCATGCAACTGGCACCGTGACATGTTCAGGTAGCCTTTCTGGGCCTGGGACTTTGAGAGAGGAATTATTATTATTATTATTATTATTATTATTATTTTGCCCTTGACTGGAATCAAACCTGGGACCCTGAGAGAGGAATTAAAGGAAAAGCAAAGTACCCCCTAAACTCTGGATCCCTGGTTCATAATACATAGAAATCTGAACACAATATAAAACCAGAGAGCAGCACTAAGTTTAGCAAAGGCTGATCTGAGTGAAGGGAGATCTCACAGTGTTATGTTCCAGAGCCAGGAAACCTCCAGCTTCCAAACATCCCCATAACTAATGGCTGAAATCCCAGAAGAAAAGCTGGGAGGTTTGGGCAGCTAACTCATTTTTTCCATTAAAAATGCAAATGTACCCATGGCATGAGAATGGGGGCAGGTCTGTGGCATTCTCAGCCTACCTACATTTAGGGCTACTTCTTAGTTGCTTTGCTCCCTAAAAGTACTCTTGCACTCCAATTCACCAGGTACTACTGCGCTAAACCATTTCAGTAACCTTTCTAAATTATAGGTGATGTCACACCACAGCTCCAGAACCTTCAGCAGTATTCCATTACTTATAGGAGAAAATTCAAAAGATTTAGCTTGGCACTCTAAGTTCTCTTTAGTTTTGCCCTAGTCTCCCAGATGTGCCTCAAACACATAATTTTTAAACTGTATTTTGGCCAAACTGCTCCATTCTAGGAACCTCAAATCAAATACAGATTACAAGGAAAACACACTGTACTAGAAGTCAGAAGAACTTTGTTCCAGTCACATTAACATTCTGGGTGACCTTATATAAATCATTTATTCATCCAGAATATCTGTAGTGTTTAGATCACTTGGAAATTGTATTAAAATCAATTTGTTACTAAATTAAAGTATAATTTTTATATTCTAGAACAGAGTCTAGTTCCTCATAATACCATTCATATTACTTTTCTAAAAATATGTTTTCCAGAATGGGAAGTAAATGCCTAGTGTTACAACCAGCACACAGGCATCACCCAGAACCATGGGAATACATAAGAATCATTCCAGTTTTAATGCTATAACAAGCTGAGGTCATATGCTTTTTTTCTCTTTGTGCCTCTCTTTCATATACATCCCTTCTAATGTCATCCCACCTTCCTGGAAAGTATTTAAATGCTTTCCATCCTTCAAGACCTCACTACTCATAATACTAGGCATCCTTTCCAATGCTGCAGTACCCAGTCCACAGTGAGCTTTCCCCCACACCAATCTCTAATACTAGCTGCACCACTAGCTCTTCAAAATAGCCATCTTGTGATTTCTTTTCTCCATCAACCATCTGGAACAGCTTGCCTTACCTAAATTACCTGCACAGTGTATAAATTCCTGATGGTATCTCTCTTACAAACCCTGAGAAAAACTCTATAGGGGATAAGGGGTGGGGTAACAAGGTCCTGGTTTGGGGGTTGAACCTGGCTGTTGAAGTATGGCTTGAAGTCAACAGAAGCATCATCATTATCATTATTATTGTCACTACCATTATCCCTGAAATGTGTAGAACACAATTTAAAATGTATAAAGAACAAAGCTGGAAAGACCTTGGCTCTCCTTGCCTGGAAGGCTTCCTAAAACACACATTTCTGTGCCCCACCCCTAAAGTGTCTGATTCGCTAGTTCTGAAATGAAACTCGAGATTTGGCATTTCTAACAAGTTCCCAGGTAATAGTGCTACTGCTCCTACTGCTCGTCCAGGGATCACACTTTGAGAACCATTGATCTGGTTCAATCCCACCACTTTACAAATGAGGGAAATAGGCCCAGAGCAAGGAAGAGACTTGTTCAAGGTTACCTCACAAGTAATTGACTAAGTTATGGCTCCTGACTCCTAAGCCAGAGTTATTTTTTTTATTACTACAGCTAAACCTCCTCCCCATCTTTTCTCATTCCCAAGGGTGCAGTGAGTATGAAGTAAATGCTGTCTGGAAAAGCCCTTTGGATTCTCCAAAGTTAAAATGTTCATGACCAGGTGGCAGTGTTATTACTCTGAAGAGACATATGATCCCAATAAGGCCTCTCCTTATCTCTGCCAGGACTATGATGTTTAGATTATCCCCTTTGCCCCCACCCTGTCGCAGCTGTGTCTGGAACAAATAGTCACCCTTCTTGGACTCTAGTCAGTTTGGGCCACTATTACTAGCTGTGCCTTCCCTGATGTTGTATGCACAAGGAATGGCCCATCTCAGATAAGGGGATTTTGAAGGAAGGGAATCTGGTTTGCTTCAAGCAGCACCGCAGATGGGCCTGAGCCTCAGGTTCCACTTATGATCTGCACCTTCCTCCACCCTCACCACACCCAGCCAAGAGCAGTCTAGAAATTGCAGGCAGTACACAGGTCTTATTGGGGATGTAAGATAATCTACAGTTGTCCCACTGTGCACCTTGGTCACATGTGCAGGGGCTCAGTGCTGGAGTTACACCAGATTTTCCAGGAGTCAGGAACCTATGATCCACATGTAGGATTTTGTCTGTGGCCTATTTTTGTACTGTTCATGAGCTAAGAATGGTTTTTACATTTTAAATGGGGGAGGAGGAGGAAAGTAGGAAGAAGAAGAGGAAAAGACAGAGACCATAGTGGCTTACAAAGCCTAAAGTACTATCTAACCCTTTACACAGTTTTCTGACCTCTGGACTTTATACTGATGCCAAGGGAACCCTTAAATTATAGGATGTACAAACTGAGACCTCAGTTAGCTGAGGATCAAACTTCATTCGTTGGTGTCCTGGAGTTCTAGAATTAGCTCAAGAGATGCCTCTGAGGTGATCTGAGCTTCACCCCCTACTCAACCTGCTTTCTCAGAAAAGCTAAACTGATTTCTTCTTTAAATGAGTTTCTCTTTCATCCCGATTGAGTTGGTTGGGCATTATCCTGTGCGGCAAAAGGTTGTTCATTTGATTCCAGGCCAGGGCACATGCCCAAGTTGTGGGCTCAATCCCCAGTAGGGGGCATACAGGAGGCAACAAGTCAATCTTACCCTCTCATATCGATGTCCCTCTCTTCTACCATCCTTCTCTCTAAAAATCAGGAAACTGTTATTTAAATTGAATAAATAAATAAGTTTCTTCACCTTTGAATATATTGAAAATAACTGGCAGAAAACAAAGCCCCTCATTTATAGATGTGAAAACTGAGGACAAGAGAAGGTAAGGGTCATATCCAAGATCATATAATGACTCAGCCAGAGCCAAAGGAGAAACCTAGGTGTGCTGACTCTTTAGGTTGATGATTTTTACACCACATTTCACAAATAAAGGGGGCATAACCATAACAGTGTCGATTATTATTTGCATAGGACTTGTCACTTTAGAATGTCTCTTCACATGCTTGTCATCCAAACAGGTAGCACATATTAGCAGGCTTTTGGCAATTCCACAAATAGAAATTATAAACCATTCTAGAACATCACATAATCTCATCCAACCCTCTCATTATACAGATGACAAACTGAGATCCAGACAATGTGGGTGATTTACACAAGGTATACAATGAAACAGTGGCTTCACTCTCTACTGCACCACACTTAGAAATGAAATAATATCAACCAGAGGAAAAGAACAAAGCTGCTTCTCTCTAGGGATGAACCTCAAGTGCTTCCCAACTCCTTGATAAACTGATGCTTGAGAACTTTCATGGAACTCTCTTTTCTATCTACATTTACTCTCTGATTTATCTCATCAATTCTGATGGCTCAAAATGTCATTGGCTTGCTCACAACTCCCCAATTATATCTCCAGCCACAACTGTTTCTCAAATTACAGACTCATAAATCCAGTTGTCTATTTAACATATCCATTCAGATATTGAATAGACCTCTGAAACTCAACATGTACAGAACTAAACTCCTGATATCCCCCATCTTCCAAAAACAGCACCTGCTCCACCTGCGGAGAAGAAGCACCAATGCTTGAAGACCATGTGAACCAACCCAAAGAATAAAAGGTGTTGGTAAGTATAGTGATGAGTGAGAAATTGCCTATATCAATGATGGCGAACCTATGACACGCGTGTCAGAGGTGACACGCAAACTCATTTTGGGTGACACGCATCGACAGAGACAAAAAATTGCATAATTCAAATATTTGTCTCTCGCAACGGCCAGAGTTGGGCATCACTCGAGTAATATTATTACTCACGTTAGCAAAGATACATAGTGAAAACATCCAAGATACATTGTTCCAATATTGACATTAATATAAAAAGGTTAAGAATTGCACTATAAAAAGATTAATCTTTACTCATGACACTTTATTTTTACTCGAGTGACAAAATTCCCAATTCTGGAAATGGCCTCGTTATTGTCAACATGTGCCTCTGGTAAGCTTCCTGTGCGTTCGGGTACATTCGACAAACGGACGCACTTGGTCGCCATGTTCGTTAGGAGACAGGAGTGGGAGGGTTAGAAGAAAAAGATATACAGTGCAACAGTGCTCGACGCGACATTCTGCGTGTCCAATAATTGATTACAGCACCATATATTTGTTGGTTATACATACTATCTTTGAATTGTTTTGCACCAGGAGTCAGTGCAACAACACTGCAAAAAGTTAATAGGTAAGAAACCTATCAACCTTTTATAAAAAACGCCGTGATTTATATTTATTTATTTTTGCAGCCT
>NW_005369409.1:1095227-1105146 GCF_000412655.1 Myotis brandtii | reverse complement strand
TTTGAATAATGAAGAAGAGTGCAACTACAAACAAGAAATTTTGAGTGCTTGGAACAGAGTACCTGACACTTTTAGCGACATAAAAAATCTAGCGATGGCTTTGCTAACAATTTTTTCATCAACATATTTTTGTGAGACTTTGTTCTCAGCATTAAATAGTATTAAAACGAACAAAAGAAACTGGCTAACAGATGAAGTTAGTGGTGCTTGCTTGGCCTTGAAGTGCACCAAGTATGAACCTGCAATCGAAGAATTAGCAGACAAACTTTAGCACCAAAAAAGTCACTAATTTCTAGTTTTCGTACCATTTTATGATCATTGTTTTTATTATTATTTTTTCCTAAATGTACATTGTTTTTCTGTTTTTGTTCATTTTATACATATTTTTGGTTGATTTTTCTTTGTTAAATGGCATTTAAATATATAAAATAAATATCAAAAATATAAATCTTTTTTTTACTATGGTTGCAAATATCAAAAAAAATTATGAATATTTCTATATGTGACACGGCACCAGATTAAGTTAGGGTTTTTCAAAATTTTGACACGCCGAGCTCAAAAGGTTCGCCATCACTGGCCTATATGGTATAAGCCAAGTCCTTTTTCAAAAAGGAAGAAGCTGGACTTTAAGTATCTCCTTTTCCCACCAGAGCATCCTGGAAGATCACAAAACCAATTAAATTCAAACAGCATGAAATTAAAAGTAAATGCAAAAGTGGTTTGTGAGATGTTTTGCTCCTGTGAAAGTTACTATGAAGGGTAATGAAAAATTGAGGTAAACTAACAAAGGTTAATAATCTTTGTTTATGACCAGAAAAGGGTGGGCTAGTCATATGTTTGTAAGAGGAGATGAGAGGACAGACAGTATGAATAGGAAGCAATTAGAAGGGAGGAAAGTGGAGATAACCATGACCTTAGCCCCCATTCATGTTGGGGCTCAGGCCCAAGGAAATCTCTAATACCCCCAAATGGAGTCTACGGAGGCTCCCTCTCTACCCTCAAAGCTCTGGAATCTCTCCCTTTATAATGTTCAGCTGCAAACACTCTGGCCCACATTGCAACTTAACTGTACTTGTAACATACACCTGAGCTTGTAGTTTTTTGTTTATTTTTAATTGCCCTGGATGCAACACAACCAGCTTAATGAGAAAGTACTGGACTTGTGGTCAGAAGACCTGGGTTCCAGGCTCAGATCCTCATTAACTTTGTATGAGAACTTCCCCTACCCCCATATTGGGTATCAGTTTTATCACATTAGAAGTAAGACCTCTACATGTGGAGTATGTATCTGTTTTCAAGCCAGTAGGAAGCCTTCAGAGTGTCTCCACTATGTTTTTTCATCACTTTCACCCAGCCCCATTCAGATCCCTGTACTCCAGTATATAGTTTAAAAACTGAAGCTCCTGTAAAAACTACTAGCTTTGTGCCTCTCTCAGTAAGGCCTAGATATAAAAACATTAGTTAACCCTCACTCATTTTAAGATGGGGAAACTAAAAACTAAGGCCCAGAGAAGGAATTTAATTTTCTTAAAGTCACATAGGGAGCTAGTGGCAACAAACATTACTGCCCAGACTTGAAAGGGATCACCTCTGAGTGAACTGAGGTCGAGGGGAGCTCTCACAGGACAAGATAAAATGGGCAACTGGGAGATGTTAAGGCCACAAAGCAACCTTGCAGAAAGAGCCCTGGTAATAAGAATCCAGGAGTCCTACCTCTAGTTCTATCTCTGTCACTAACTGTGTGGCCTTCACCTTTCAGGGTTTCAGATTCCTTATCAGTAAAATAAGTTAATTGAACTATACATTATTTAAGGAATTATCCCCTAAATGTTGATACTCTATGAAATATGATTCTACACTGAGCTCCTTTCACTGAGCTTGACCTCCTTAGATAATTGGCCCCAGGATGCTTATAGCAGGATACACGGATGAGACTGTGAGAAAAATTCTAGCCACCACTCCCAAGAGAAGTATCAGGGCCATGACAATACCTGGAAAACTGTTCTTCTTCTAACTGAACCATGTGTTCCTGGTGGACTCCTTCTGAACCATAGAGACCCAGTCTTAAGCATCATCTCCTTTGTGAGGCTTTCTCTGACTCTCCAAAGCAGAGCTGATCACAGCTTCTTTGGGGCCATCATTATGTTTTATTTAAATGCCTTCATTGAAGCACTAATCTTTCTGAATTGGTATTTTATTTATTAAATGAATAAATGGCTATGAATATAATAAATAACAAGTATTAGGAAACAGGAGATAAAAGTTGGAGTCAAGTGTTGGAGGGCATTAAACTAAGGAGAGAGGCCTAAACCAGATGAGGGCACAATAGTGAACTAGTAATGATAGTGAGCCAGTTTTGTGCAAGGCACATGATGAAATGGGTGTTCAGTAAGGTGAGAGTAAAGACATGGAGGTGGGAATGATCCTAAAGTTCAAGTGTCTGCCTATGTGCTGAGGGGGTGGGGGGAATAGTAAGAACTAAGGCCCCACTATATGTGGCCCTCAGGAAACTTCTGGCCAATTTCATGATGCAAAGACCTCTTTCTCTGATGCTATATGGACCCAGGTAAAGTCCTAAGTATCATGACCAGTGGTTTTTAAAGGGTCTCTGGGCAGTTCTATATAGGAGCGTGAAGACAAGGATGGGCAAGGGAAAAGGGGGTAAGAATAGGACTACTACCAGATGGCAGTAGGGTCTGTAGCCCATTAAGCTTTGAGCCCATTTAGGAGGTAAAAAAGAAATGAGAACAGCTGGGTCCAAGCCCCAACCCACAGTGGACTGTGGTCTACCGCAGGAGTCAGCTCAGGGCCGGCACTTACACACACACACACACACACACCCCTGGCAGCCCTTAGTGCTTCCACACAGCAGGGGAAAATCAACCTTCCCAGCAGCCTGTGAAAAGACCAAGCAGCTGAGAGTTCCCTATAGAGAAGGTTCAGAAAGTATAAGAAGGTGCAGAGAGTGGCTGGGAAAAGTGACCAGCAAAGATTTTAGGCTCCTGCTTCAAAGTGGGCTTTATCTGGTCTGCCAAACAGGCAGAAAAAGGCCTGGCTTGGTTTAGGCCTAACTTAGTTCCCTCTGGAAAATCATGGCCTTTAGCACATTCCCCAGAATGACATCAACCAGGAAACGGTGCCAAAAGTGTGACTTTCACATTTCTGCAGCAACAGACAATTTCCTCTCCCCACTTGGCTTTTTTCTTATATGTATAAATAAAGGAGCAAATAAATCATTCAAAAAATATGAACATCTTAAGCACTTCCAGGTTTTGCAAGTAGTAATTATTAATAGAAACAAGTGACCATGCCTCTTAGAAATGTTATTTCACATATCCTTTTTCTGGTTCCTTAAAGGAGATTAATATATATGGCCATGCTAAACTGAAATAAGAGTTAACACAATGACCACACCAAAATGGATTTTTCCCTACTTGATTTATATCATTAACTTTACACATGAGTATTTCATTTGGTCTTCCCAAAGACTCTTAAGCCTGGGAGAAAAGAACTGAAGGTCACCCAGACCCTGGTGGCTGAGGATAGACTCAACGAGGGCAAGAGAAGGAGGACAGAAACATCAGGGAATCCCACCTGTGTGATTGGCTCAGTGGTATTCATACTTACCCAGAGGTCACTCTAAAGTCTAACAATGAGAGAAAAGCAATATCCATTGCTCAGTATTTGCCCTCAACTTCTAGCCCTTCATTCTCACCTCCTTGCATAATCTTTCTTAAAGAACCATAGCATTTGCCTCATCAGCCCTCCCAATATGACAGAGCCTTAGACACCCCACCTAACTACATATCTCAGGTTTAGTTGTATTGTAGGCAACAGCCTTCCAATATGAGTAAGAAGTAAATGGGCTACTTTCTGGTCCATACTTTATGTGAATAGCCTGCTCTGCTGCTAAAAGGATTTTGCCCTCCAGCTACTGGTGATGTTCAACTAGTTATCTAGCTGAGGGAGACTGCCTCATTCCAGCAGGTGGCAATAAAAATGTCAAAATAGAGGTCTTGGTGGTATAAGACTGGAGTGCATTTTCACTTAAGAATACATGAGTCTATTGTCAGAAGCCAAAGAACCAAAGAAATGGCAGCTAAGGGTTTTCCATAAGGATTGATTCAAGGCCAAACACAAGTCAAGTTAAGCTGAGGTTGGTTCTTCAGCTTCCTGGACTTTAAGAGATAACTGACAAGACCAGATTTTCTACAGAACTTTGATGATGTTATCTGTGTTAAAGAAGTATGGGGAACATCCTGGCAATGGGCAAAGAGACACTTGATTGGTGGTGTTGCTCTTTATTTTTTTTTTCATTATTAAGTTATTACATATGTTTCCTTACCCCCCCCCATTGCCCCCCCACTCATGCCCTCACCCCCCTGTTGTCTGGTCCATTGGTACAGCCACATGCAAAAGAATGAAAATGGACCACTATCTTTTTTGAAAATTCTTTATTGTTTAAAGTATTACATATAGTAGTACATATGTCTCCCTTTTCCCCCACTGACCTCTCCCCAGCCACTCCCACCCTCTGCACATGCCCTCACCCCACTAGTGTCTGTGTCCATTGGTTATGCTTATATGCATCCATACAAGTCCTTTAGTTGATCTCTTACCCTCTCCCCCCACCCCACCCTCCCCTGCCTTCCCTCTGAAGTTTGATGGCTCGTTTGATGCTTCTCTGTCTCTGCATCTGTTTTTGTCCATCAATTTATGTTGTTCATTATATTCCACAAATGAGTGAGAGCATGTGATATTTATCTTTCTCTGACTGGCTTATTTTGCTTAGCATAATGCTCTCTAGTTCCATCCACGCTGTTGCAAATGGTAAGAATTCTTTTTTTATCACAGCGCAGTATTCCATTGTGTAGATGTATCACAGTTTTTTAATCCACTCATCTGCTGATAGCACTTAGGCTGTTTCCAATCTTAGCTATGGTAAATTGTGCTGCTATGAACATAGGGGTGCATTGCTCTTATATCAGTCAGGGACAAAGGAAACGTACAGTCCTTTTTTCATTCCAGCTTGATGCCTAGGTTGGTATTCAGAGCTGTTTCATGCCCAGGGCACATGAAATAAAGAAGTATAAGGTGATTCTTCTAAAGAAATGTTGCAAATCCTTGAGGCTTGCTAGCATATCAGCTCTAATATGTATTGACTTTTTTGGGTGGGAGCTTATCAAAATAACCGATGGGGAGATGGCACATATCAAACTTCAATCATGGCCTAATCAAAATTTCATTTTATGGATTGAGTTAAGATTGGAATTATCATGAGTGTTTTGGGCTTAGTCAGTCCCTTAAAATAAATCAAGTAATATGTTCCAGTGATTAAGAGTATTAATTTCATAGTCAAACAGACCTGGGCATAAATTCCCTTGATTCATGACACACTGTAAAGTATTTAACCTCTCTATGACCCAGGTTCCTAATTTTTAATATGGGGATAATGATAGTACCAACTTAAGTTTGTTGTAAGGACTAAATAAAACAATATATATAAGTCATATATATGCATATATACCTTACATATAATTCATATATCTATATCTATATCTACATATCTATATCTATATCTATATGGCTAATATGCAAAGTGTCCCCTTGGGAGTTCACCCAGAGACCGGGAGTTCGATCGCTCACTATGATGTGCGCTGACCACCAGGGGGTGGCACAGAATGGAAGAAGGCCCCAGACCCACAGCCAGCAGCCAGGGAAGGAAGGCCCTGGCCAGCATCTGGCAGCAGGAAGGCCTAGATCGGCTCTGATCGCTGGCCAAGCCTAGGGACCCTACCCGTGCATGAATTTCATGCACTGGGCCTCTAGTGTATTATATACACTCAAACCTTGGTTCTCAAATGTCTCTCATCTTGAACAATTCAGTTCTCGACCAAGTTTACAGAAAATGTCCTGGTTGTCAAATAAAACTTTGGTTCTCGCCACAACAACCCTTACATGCTGATGCCTGTATTATCAGTCACAGTCTTTCAGGCAACAAAGGAGGGAATGTGCAAGTATGAGTCAGTTTACTGCTAAACCTCACGTTATTAACATCTCAGGAAATTGCACTGTGAATATTTTTGTGGGTTTTTTTTTTTTGCTTTTGTTGCTGCTTATTATTAAATATGTACAGTAAGTCACCACGAGTCCTAATTAGGTGAGTGATAGCAGCAAAATGAAAACGAAAGTTGTGAGAACAATGATAGAGCTTTTTAAAAAAGTACTGGACCTAAATCTGAGGAAAGTAAATATAAAGTATTTGTACTATCCACTATGTGGTCTACAAAGAACTTGAACATATATTGTCTCAGGTGATCATCACAATAATTCTATTAAGTAATACATTAGCTTCTTAGATGAAGAAACAGAAACTCTAAGAGGTGAAATATGGTCCAAAGTTTTATAGCTAATGTAGGAAGAAGTTGGAATTTGAATATATGTATTCTGACTTCAAACCCTTGAGCAATTTTGATGACATGCTTTAATTGGTCTAAGGACATCATTATTGGGTATCAACCTCTAGTTAACGAGTAGCTCCCAAATCTGAGTGTACATCATGTGAAAGATTTTAATAAGTGTTTTAAAAATACATATTTCTGTCCCTGGCCAGGTGGCTAAGTTGGTGGGAGCATTGTCCCATACACCAAAAGGTTGTGGGTTCGATTCTGATCAGGGGACATACCTAGGTTAAGGGTTGATTCACCAGTCTGGGAGTATATGGGAGACAACTGATCAATGTTTCTCTCTCGCATAGATGTTTCTCTCTCACTCTCACACTTCATCTCTCTAAAATAAATAAATATCTCCTCAGTTGAGGATTTTTTAGAAACCATATTTCTCGGCACCAGAGTTATTCATTTAGTAGGTTTGATGTGGGCCTGAGAATTTGCATTTCCAACAAGTTCCCAGGTGATGCTGATGCTGCTTATCTGGGAAACACTTTTAGAACCACTTGTATAAGGCCAGGAGTTCTGGATATAAAACACATTGCTCTCTAGACTAAAAGAATGGCTACTAATCAATAACCTTATAAAGAAAATATAAGCAGTATTAACTAATAAGTCAAAAATACTCAATGAGCTATTATGAAACCATTAAAATGATAATTATAAAGACTATGTAACAACACAAAACTTTTTCATATGATATTAAGGCCTAATAATAAAGAGTATAGTAAAAATATCATTTAACTAAAAATAGTGTCTCCTTAATTATCTATGAATAGGTTTCATAACATAGTGTAGAATCCAGGCTCCATTATAGCATCCTTTTGGGGCTGCCTAGCCATCAAGCAACAACTGGGAAGAATTAGGAAAATCAACAAAGGTACAGCCTGGTATAGAAAAGTTTGTGATCAGGCCAGAGTACTGACAAAAACATAGAAAAGGGGGAATATAAACACTTCCTTTGAGGAATTTATAGTCAAGTTAGGTCTAAGACACATACATGGGGAAAAAGCATGCCAAACACCAATTAAATACTACAGGGTATAAGTGCTAAAGGAGTGCAATATGGCCTGAAAATGATCTAGATGAGGTAGAAGTTTACCTTTAAGAATGAGAAGAATTCGTAAATGAGAGGACAATGGGATAGTGTGAGTAAAAATACAATGATATATTTGGGGGATAATAAAGAGACTGTTCTAACTATAGAACACATGAGAGATAAGGCTGAAAATTCAAGTAGAGACCAGACTGCAACAGGTCCTGAAGGTTGGGCCTAGAATTCTGTGGTTTATCCTATATAGTACTAGGAAGTTATGGTGATTTTTGAGAAGGAAGCACCATAATGAAAGCTATTTTTATTTCATCTTGCAACACACACAAGACAATTTCAGGGAATAAGAGTGGAGGTAGGGCCAAAACCGGTTTGGCTCAGTGGATAGAGCGTCGGCCTGCGGACTAAAAGGTCCCAGGTTCGATTCCAGTTGAGGGTGTGTACCTTCGTTGTGGGCACATCCCCAGTAGGAGATGTGCAGGAGGCGGCTGATCGATGTTTCTCTCTCATCGATGTTTCTAACTCTCTATCTCTCTCCTCTCTGTAAAAAATCAATAAAATATTTTTTTTTTAAAGAGTGGAAGTAGGGAGACCAGGTAGGAAGTCTTTGCAGTAATGCAAATGTGACTAGGGGCAAATATTCTTTCATTAACTTTCAAATTGATGAAGATTTACTTTTAATCTTTGAAAATATTTATTTTTGAAAAAGAAAGGCTATTCTCCCTGGCTCTCTGACTATCTTTGTCCCCAAAAGTACTATTTCTTTACAACTTTGTAATAGACATGGGTTTCCTTCTCCAGCAAATAAACATGTCACATATCCTTGCCTCTCCCACATTTGGTACTCAATTGAGTTGTTTAACCAACATTTGGAGCCATTCAGGAGAAAGGGAATTCTGACCTCATCAAGACCCAGGAGAACAAACTCTCACAAATACATCAATAGATTATTTAGAACCAAGAGTACCAAATTTATGTAAATGTCACTGATCTAAACCTTTTACCAAATCCAAACAAGCTTTGGAAATCACATAGGAGATGGACAGCATAGCATAGCAATGCATTTTACCTCTTTGCCCAGAAGTTAATGATCTAAAGATTCCTTTAGGAATTCAAAACTATAAACTTCTATATAATTCTTATGTTTAACACTTGTTTTCCTAACAATGGTAATGACCAGTCACAGAGAATTCACACACCACAACCAGGTTGATGGAGCAGTGGGGAAGCACCTATTATATGCTAAGGACTATGTTACATACTGGATTTATGGAAAGAAGGTAAAATGGCAATGAGAACTTTATTACCTACTCAAAAGCTACTGTCTTATTCTTCCTTGATCACAGTGCTTCATTTTTTTGTTTATTTTTATTATTGACTTTATTATAGATATCCCCATTTTCCAGATGAGTAGATACTGTGATATATTTGCACAGTGGACTACTATGTGGCTGTAAAAATGAAGGAAATTTTACCTTTTGTGACAGCATGGATGGACCCAGAGATTATTATGCTAAGCAAAATAAGCCAGTCAGAGAAAGACAAATACCATATGATTTCACTTAAATGTGGAATCCAATGAACAAAATAAGCTGATGAATAAAATAGAAACAGAGACATGGATACATGGAACAGATTGATTGCTGTCAGAGGGGAAGGGGTTTGGGTGCTGGATGAAAGACACAACAGTGTTATGTTAGCCAGAGGGAAGGGGGGATATAGGGTAGGTGGAGGTGGCCAAAGTGGGAGAATGGAAACAGATAGATACACTGCTTGGGGCAGTGGCTGTACGATGCATTGTGCAGATATTTTGCTGAGTTGTATACTTGTATGGTTTTGTGAACGAATGTCCCCCCTATAAATTCAATAAAAAATAAAAAAATATAAGTGCTGAGTTGTATACTTGTATGGTTTTGTGAACGAATGTCACCCCAATAAATTCAATAAAAAATAAAATAAATATAAGTTAAATAAAATAAACTCATAGAAAAAGAATCTGATTCATGGTAACCATAGTTGGGGGGTGGGGTGTTGATGAATTAGATGAATGTGGTCAAAATGTTCAAACTTCCACTTATAAGATAAATACATTCTGGGGATATAATATACAACTTGATGATTATAGTTAATACTGATATATAATATATTTAAATGATTTAAAAGAATAGATCTTGGCATTGGCAATAGGAAAGCCCACTGCATGGGAGAACATATTTGCCAATGTTATCAAAGATAAGGGTTTAATCTCCAATATTTACAGGGAACTCATACAACCTAACAAAAGATAAACAACCCAATCAAAAATGGGCAATGGTGCCCTAACCGGTTTGGCTCAGTGGATAGAGTGTCGGCCTGCGGACTGAAAGGTCCCAGGTTCGATTCTGGTCAAGGGCATGTACCTTGGTTGCGGGCACTTCCC
>NW_005369409.1:1089359-1094372 GCF_000412655.1 Myotis brandtii | reverse complement strand
AGCATCGAACAGACTATCAAACTACAGCAGGAAGGCTGGGGAGGGTTAGGGGGCAGGAGGGGGGGGCGGGTAAGAGATCAACCGAAGGACTTGTATGCATGCATATAAGCATAACCAATGGACATAAGACACTGGGGTATAGGGGAGGCTGGGGGAATGTCAAGAAGGGAGAAAAAAAGGAGACATATATAATACTCTTTGTAATACTTTATGCAATTAAAATTTTTTAAAAAAAGATGAATCAACTCTAGAGAGGTGTTGTACAACATTGTACCTATAGTCAACAATAATGTAGTTTGCAGCACTACCCGCTTATTCACTAGGAGCACATTTCAGTAGGCCCAGGGGATATCTGAAACCACAGAGTAGCAACCCCTACATATACTGGGTATTTTAACTTTATATACATAACTATCTATTAAAGGATGCATTTCATGGACTTTCTTTGGCATGTCCAAATTTCCAGCATCACTACTCTTGTGTTTTGAAGCCATAATTAGTAAAGTAGGGGTTACTTGAACATAAGAACTACAATACTTTTTTTTTGTGATGGCTGCCATTTTGTGCACCTAGTCCAGAAGCCAAATAGGAAAACCAACTAATCAGAGAACAGCCACCAGGAATTAACAAATTAGATACAGCTGAGAAGACAATTCACAATAAGGAAGGGCAGAGGACGACTGGAGAATGGTAGGAATGGGGATCTGGGCTGGAGAGGAACACACGACCACCAGGCTGAGAGGATGAGGAGGAAGCAGCATGACACTGAAGCCATGTCCCTTGGTGACAGGTATGACACCCAATTATGAAAAGAAAAAGGCACAGGGCTGTTGGCAGTTGGGAAATCTAGATCTAAAACCACAGTCAAGAAAGGCTACATCCTGAAAAGCGGCCCTAGCAGCACAATGTGTGTGTAGGGGGGGAGCAGTGGGGAGGGGAGATGCAGTTTCATGGTTGTTTTGCCTTTGTTCACTAAACCCAGTACATAGGACTTTTCAATTGCAAACATTCACCCAAGACTGCAGTGCAGGTAGAAGCACAGATTTATGGTACATGAAGAGAGGCTGTAGAGGGAAGCAGAGCAGGGAGACATGCCCAGGAAACTTTCAGTGGGCCATTCGTAACCTTCCAAACCTAAGCAGCCATTTCTCTCCTGAAAAGCCAGCCCCTCCCAGTAGCCTCTAGACAGGTAATGCAGTCTGCCACACCCTGCCTGAATTTTGAGCTATACAAAGGAAACAAAGGCTCTGAATAGCTCCAAAGAGCCCTCAGTGGCTGGGTTGGAAGAAGGACCTTCATACCACTATTCTGGGAACCAGACTGATAAAAACTCCAGGTTGCCAGCTAACCCCACTGGTCTTCATACAAGAATCTCTGACCAACCAAGGCTGGAGTAATATTTTGGGCCATTCATGGAGGAGTAGGTCTGGATGAGGGGGAGAAAATCTGATTCCCAGAAAGTGAAACAGCACCACCCAAACCTAAAGCCCTGTCAGAAACAGATGCTGGTATGATTAAGATTGACAGCTGACAGACAGGCACAGTGAGCAGATTGGTCCTACCTGCTTGCATTCAAGGTCTATGGGGACAAATGCAAGCAGAGGAGTAGTGGATCTCTTGGGGCTTCAACGTGGTGCTAAATGCCAAAGACAGTGCCTGACAGGGGTCAGCACATAAATACCTAACTGGAAGCCCAAGATTGGCAGGCAGAACAGAAGAGTGGGGTCCTAAACCAGACCCCATTGGGCACTAAAACTCAGCAGAAGTGAACGACACTTCATTTTTTATTTTTTTTAAAACAAATTTCCAGTATTATTTTCTTCTTTATTATATTTTTATTTTTATTGTTATTTTATTGTATCTTATTTTTTATTTTCTTCCTCACTTCTCACTTTTCAACCTGTTTTTTCTTCTCCTGTCCCCACTTTAACTTTTCTCTTTCCTTTATTTTTACCCCTTGTTAAAAATTAATCTTCTTTATCTGCTTTATTGATGTTATCATTATTGTAGTCTTTGTTGGCTTATTCATATATCGAATTTCTTCTTCCCTGCTCCTATTCCATTTCCCTCCATTTCCCCTTCTCTTTTCTGTTTTTTAACCACTCAACATTATTTCCCCTCTCCTCTCTTGCTCCTTTCTCCTACTAATTTTTTAAATTAGTTTCACTTCCTAAATTCAGGCCTATCTGCTCTCTCCTCTATACTCCTTTTCAAAAAAAGAATAAATAATAAATAAATAAATAAATACATTTTTTATTT
Source organism: Myotis brandtii (assembly GCF_000412655.1). Taxonomy (NCBI): domain Eukaryota; kingdom Metazoa; phylum Chordata; class Mammalia; order Chiroptera; family Vespertilionidae; genus Myotis; species Myotis brandtii. The sequence continues at coordinate 1,092,113 of NW_005369409.1, read as the reverse complement.
TTTTCTTCTTATCCACTCATCCTTTTTTATACCTCTCCCATACTAAATGATGGTCCTTCCTCTATTCATCCAATTACTTAACCTCATTTTCTGTATTTAAGCTCTGCTTCTACAGATTATGCCCCTCCCCTTTTTCTGAGTGTTTTTTGTTTGCACTTTTTGGTTTATACGTTTACTTTGTGGTATTTTCTTCCCATAGTTTTTATCTGTTTTTTTTCTTTCCTTTTTTTTTCTTTTCTCACTATTATTTTTGCTCTCTTTTCTCTCTCCTAATTTTCTTTTCTCTAGTGGTCACTTATATTGGGGTTATAGGCGTCTTGTGTACATTCATGTTCTGTTTATTTTGTGTCTTGTCTTGTTGTATTGTATTTTGTGCTGTTCGGTGAACACCTCCATGATGGTTGGCACAATGTGGTAGAGAGCAAGCCACAAAACCAGACGCCCTGAGAGAAGTCTCCATCCACAATGGGATAATAACAGTTCAAGACCCAACTGCATCAAACAAACATGAATATCTCAAATAGGGGGCATGCCTAGAATACCCAGCCCAGAAAACATGAGAGACTGCATGAATGGGTCCCCCAAAACACCTACTATATAAGAGAAATTCAAAAAATCTGGGTGGCATAGCATTTTTATCTAATACATAGAAACAATCACAAAGGAACAGCAAATATGGGGAGAAAGAGAAACAACTCCCATATCACAGAAAAGGAGGAATCACCAGAAAACAAAATAAATGAAATGGAGGCAAGCAATGTGTCAGAGAAAGAATTCAGAGTAATGGTTATAAGGATGCTAAAAAAGCTGGATGAGAAATTCACCATGTGTAAGAATCAAGAGAAAATGAAGAATGGTATAGCTGCAATAAAGAACACAATGGAAGCTTTCAACAGTAGACTTAAAAAAGCTGAGGAACAAATCAGTGAGTTAGATGACAAGGTAGTAAAAAAATACAAAGAAAAGCAGCAAGTGGAAAAAAAACTTAAAAAGCAGGAGGAGAGTCTAAGGCAGCTTTGGGACAATAGGAAACAAAATAACATCCACATAATAGGGGGCCAGAAGGAGAGGAAGCTGAGCAAGGAATAGAAACCCTATTTGAAGAAATAATGACAGAAAACTTCCCTGATTTGGGTAAGAAGAAAGTCACAGCAATCCAAGAAGCACATGTAGTTCCATAAAAGATGAGTCCAAAAAGACTGACACCAAGACACGTCATATTAAATCGTCAAACATCAATGACAAAGTAAGAATCTGAAAGGCTGCCTGAGAGAGACCAAAAGTTAACTACAATGGATTTCCTATTAGACTATCAAGTGATTTCTCAACAGAAACACATTAGGCCAGAAGGGAATGGAATTAAATACACAAAGTAATGCAAACCAGGTGACTGAATCCAAGAATACTATACCCATCAGGGCTGTGATTCAAAATTGAAGGTGAAATCAGCAGCTTCACAGATAAAATAAAAAAAAAAAGGCTAAGGGAGTTTATTACCACTGCTTGGTAATAAAGCAATGCAAGAAATGCTAAAGAGACTGCTGTAAAAAGAAATAGAAAGGGGGGAAGAAGGAACACAGGCATAAAGAATTAAAATGGCAACAAACAAGTAACTATCAATAATAACCTTAAACATAATAGATTAAATGCTCCAAAAAAAAAGAGATAGGGTAGATGAATGGATAAGAAAACATGACCCATATATTTGCTGTCTACAAGAGACCCACCTCAGAAAAAAAGGACTCACACAGAAAATTTTTTCAGGCAAATGGAAATAAAATAAAAGCTGGGTAGCAATACTTATATCTGACAAAATAGACCTCAAAGTGAAGACCATAACAAGAGACAAGGAAGGCCACATAATAATACTAAAGGGATCAATACAACAAGGGGATATAACTCTGGTAAACAAATATGCACCCAATAGAGGAGCACCCAAATGCAAAAAAACAAAAAACAAAAAATAAAACAAAACAAAAAACTTCTGGAAGATATAAAGGGGGAGATCAACAACAACACAATCATAGTAGAGTACTTTATACCCAATTTACACCAATGGATAAATCCTCTTAAAAAATTAGCAAAGAAACAGCAATCCTAAATGACTGACTAGATCAGATGGAATTAATTGACATCCTCAGTACATTTCACCCCAAAGCTACAGAATATATATTCTTCTCAAGTGTCCACAGGACATTTTCAAATATGGACCACATATTGGAACACAGGCAAAGTCTCTTCAAATTCAAGAAGTCATATCGAGAGAAACCAAGATGGCGGCATAGGTAAACACCGAAGATTGCTGCCTCGCACAACCACTTCAAAAATACAACTAAAAGACGGAACAGACATCATCCAGAACCACAGGAAGGCTGGCTGAGGGAAAATTCTACAACTAGAAGGAAAGAGAAAAGCATACCGAGACTCAGAGGAGGCGCAGTGCGGAAAATACAAAGGTGCGGAGGTGCGTGCGGAGCAGGCTGGCGGCTGAGAGCGCGGTTGTCTGTTTCAATCCGGAGGGAGTCTCAGGCTCTGAGCTCCAGTTCCGGGCGAGTCTCTGGGGACCCAGACTCAAACGGGAGAAGCAGGACTGTCTGGCATCGGTCGGAACTTGAGGGCAGCTTTCTCTCCGAGGTTTGCAGCGGTTGCTGGGACTCTGAGAGGCAGACCCTCTGGGGACGGGACTGAGAGCAGCCATAACTGCTCGCTCCGCCCGCCCTGTTGATCCCCTGGGACCCGCCCCGCCCAAGCTCT
>NW_005369409.1:1086794-1088349 GCF_000412655.1 Myotis brandtii | reverse complement strand
GGCGGAGGGTGGGGTGGGAACTGGGAGGAGGGGAGTTATGGGGGGGAAAAAGGAACAAAGTAACAATCTGAACAATAAAGATTTAATTAAAAAAAAGAAGTCATATCAAGCATCTTCTCATATCACAATGGCATAAAATTAGAAATCAGCTATAACAAAAACATGTGAAAACAATCAAACAAATAGAGGCTAAATAGTATGCTATTAAACAATGAAAGGGTTACCAAAGATATCACAGAAGAAATAAAAAGCATCCTAGAAACAAATGACGATGAAAACACAACAATCCAAAATCTATGGTAAACAGTGAGAGCAGTCCTGAGAGAAAAATTCATACCACTACAGGCCTACCTCAAAAAAAAGATAATTGGTATTAAATTATCTAACCCTACAATTTAAATAACTATAAAGAGAGCAATAAGAAAAGCCCAGATGAAGCAGAAGGAAGGAAATAATAAAGAACAGAGCAGAAATAAACAACATAGAGACCAAGAAAACAATACAAAAGATCAATAAAACCAAGAGCTGGTTCTTTGAAAGGATAAACAAGATTGATGAACCTCTAGCCATGCTCACCAAGAAACAAAGAGAGAGGACCCAAATACTCAAAAGCAGAAATGAAAGAGATGAAGTAACAACCGATCTCACAGAAATACAAAGGATTGTAAAAAAAGACTAAAAATAACTCTACCCCAACAAACTAGACAACCTAGATGAAATGGACATAGTATTAGAAAAATACAATCTTCCAAAATTAAATCAGGAAGAATAAAAAAACCTGAATAGGCCAATAACTACCAATAAAATTGAAGCAGTGATCAAAAAACTTCCAGCAAACAAAAGCCCTGGGCCAGATGGCTTCACAGGGGAGTTTTACCAAACATTCAAAGAAGAACTAAAACCATCCTCCTCAGACTATTCCAAAAAATTTAAGAAGAACACTTCCAAGCTCATTCTAGGAATCCAACAATACCCAAACCCTAAACCCAGATAAAGATACTACAATGAAAGAGAATTACAGGCCAATATTCCTGATGAACACAGATGCTAAAATCATTGACAAATCAGATCCTAGCAAATGGGATCCAGCATTACATTTGAAAGATTATAGACCATGACCAAGTGGGATTTATTCCAGGGATGCAAGGATAGTACAATATTCACAAATAAATAAATGTGATACATCACATAAAAAATTCAGAGACAAAAATCACATAATCATATCAAACCATGCAAAAAAAGCATTTAACAAAATCCAATACCCATTCCTGGTAAAAACTCTCAGCAAATTGGGAACAGAAGGATCATACCTCAACATAATAAAATCCTTATATGACAAACCTACAGCCAACATCATACTCAATGGGCAAAAACTAAATCCATTTCCCCTAAGAACAGGAACAAAACAGGGATGCCCACTCTCACCCCTCCGGTTCGACATAGTACTGGAAATACTAGCCATTGCGATCAGACAAGAAGAAGACATAAAAGGCATCCAAATTGGAAAAGAAGAAGTAAAACTGTCCTTATTTGCAGATGACATGATATTGTATAT
>NW_005369409.1:1066076-1083587 GCF_000412655.1 Myotis brandtii | reverse complement strand
TAGGCCTGCTCCCCGCTGGCAAGTGGACATCCCCCGAGGGCTCCCAGGCTGCCAGAGGGATGTCTGACTGCCAGCTTAGGCCCAATCCCCCAGGGAGCGGGCCGAAGCCAGCAGGTGGTCATTCCCCGAGGGGTCCCAGACTGCAAGAGGGCACAGGCCAGGCTGAGGGACCCTCCAGAGTGCACAAACTTTTGTGCACCAGGCCTTTAGTGAGCAGCATAAACTGATGAACAGAAATAGATCCAGGGACATAGAAGCATGAAATAGACTGTCCAACCTCAGATGGAATACAAAGGAGGGGGGGTGGTAAGAGAGCAATCATGGGATTTGTATGCATGCATATAAGCATGGCCCATGGAAGCAGACAGTAGGGGGGTGAAAGTATGTGCTGGGGGTTGGAATGGCCAGGGAGAGGTCAATGGGGAAAAAAGGAGACATATGTAATACTTTGAACAATGAAGAATTAAGAAAAAGGGAATTTATATTAAAAAACAAAGAGCATGAATTAAAAGTATAAATAAAAAGGAATTTACAATAAAAAATGAAAAAAAAAGAACTACAATATTGTGATAGTCAATCTGATAACTGAGACAGCTAGTAAGTGATTAATGAATTTCTGGACAAAGGTGTGATTTACATCCGAGGTGGGATAGATTGGGACAACATGAGATTTATTGCACTGCTCAAAATGGTGCACAATTTTAAACTTATGAGTGTTTATTTCTGGAATTCTCCAGTTAATATTTTAACTGCAATTAACTGTAGGTAATTGAAGATGCAGAAACCAAAACCTTAGATAATGGGGAACTATAGTACACTTAAAACTTTATTGAGAGAAAATCTTTTGTTATATGTTGTTACTACTTAAAATAAAATTTTAAAACTCTTATCAAAAAAATAACCCAACATATATATTCCAAAAATGAGAATCAAAACACACAAGTGAACAAAATCTTTATGTCCTCCCAAAATTCATATGTTAGAATCCTAACCTTAAATGTGGTGCTAGGAAGCAGGCACTTGGATGGGTGATTAATTCAGGAGGGTGTAGCTCTTATGAATTGAATTAGTGCTCTTATAAAAGAGACCCCAGAGAGACCCGTGACTCTTTACTCCATGTGAGGTTACAGAAAAATGATGGTAGTCAAAAAGGAAGTTGGCCCTCACTAAACACCAAATCTGCCAGCATAATGGTCTTGATCTTTCCAGATGCAGAACTGTGAGGAATAAATTTCTGTTGTTTACAAGGTACCCATTCTATTTGATTGTGTTAGAGCAGCCCGAAGACATATGGCAAGAAAAAATGGTTAAAGAAAACAAAGGGCAATAATGGAGAAACTGAAGAACAAAAGATATGACACAAAGAAAACAAATAGTGAAATAGCATAAGTAACACTTTCCTTGTGATTAATTACATTAAATGTAAATGAATTAAACTCTTCAAATAAAAGGCAGAGATTATCAGAACAGAATATTTTTTAAATCATCTGACTGTATGCTCCATAATGGTGACTCACTTTAGATAAAATGACACAAATTCATTGAAAGTAAAAAGGTGGAAAATGGTATTCTGTGCTGTGGTAGCTACACTAATATTAGACAAAATTAATTTTAAGTAAAAAACTATAATAAGACAAAGAAGGACATTATATATCAATAAAAAAGAAAAATCCATCAAGAAGGTATAAAAATTATACACATATATGGACCTAATAACAGAGTCCCAATATATATGAAGTAAACACTGACAGAAATTTAAAAAATAGACAGTTCAGCAAAAATAGTTGGAGCCTTCAATATTCTACTGTTTTAAAATCTTAATTGTGAAAAGTATTACATTGTCGCCTTTTTCCCCCATTGACCTATTCTAGCCTGCCCCTGCCACCCACCCCAAGCCTTCTCTACCCTATTGTCTATGTCCATGGGTTATGCATGCATGCATACAAGTTTTTTGGTTGATCTCTTCCCACCCAACTACACACCTCCACCTTCCCTCTGAGATTTGACAGCCTGTTCCATGTTCTATGTCTCTGGATCTATCTTGTTCATCAGTTTATTTTATTCATTAGATTCCAATATGAGTGACGTAAAGTAATATTGGTCATTCTCTGACTGGCTTATTTTGCTTAGCATAATACTCTCCAGGTCCCTCCATTCTGTCACAGGGTAAAAGAGATCTTTCTTTTTTATGGCTGCATAGTATTCCATAGTGTAAATATATCACGGTTTTTTATCCACTCATCTACTGATGGGCAATTGGGTTGTTTCCAGATTTTAGCTGGTACTTATTTATTGCCATTTTAATTCTTTATGCCTATGTTTCTGTCTCTCTCTCTCTATTTTTTCTTCTCATTATAGCAGTCCCTTTAGCATTTCTTGCAGTACAGGTTTGGTGGTAAATAAACTCCTTTAAGCCTTTTTTTGTCAGTGAAGCTGTTTATTTCTACAACTATTTTGAATGATAGCCTTGCTGGATATAGTAATCATGGTTTCAGATCCTTGCTTTTCATTACATTGAATACTTAATGTCATTCATTTCTAGCCTGTAGAGTTTCTGATGAGAAATCAGCTGACAGCCTTATGGGAACTCCTTTGTAGGTAACAATTTGCTTTTCTCTTGCTGCCTTTCTAATTCTCTGTCTTTAATTTTTGGCATTTTAATTTTGATGTGTCTGGGTGTGGGCCTCTTTGGGTTCTTCCTGCTTGGGACTTTCTGTGCCCCCTGAACTAGTGTAACTTTTTCCTTCACCTAGTTAGAGAAGTTTATTGCCATTATTTTTTCAAACACATTTTCTATCCCTTGCTCACTTTCTTCCCCTTCTGGCATTTCTATGATGCAAATATTGTTATGCTTCATGTTTTCCCACAGCTCCCTTGAGCTGTTCTCCTGTTTATTAATTGTTTTTTTTTTCTTTTTGGTTCTCTGATTGATTCTTTTTTCAACCCTGTCTTCTAATTCACTGATCCAGTTCTAGGCCTCCCCTAATCTGCTGTGTATTCCTTGCAATGTGTTCTTTATTAGTGCTATGTCATTTTTCATTTCCGACTGGTCTTTTCTCATGCCGTTAAGCATTCTTTCCATCATTATTCTGAACTCTATATCTGATAAATTTCATATTTTCATTTCATTTAGGTCTTCTTCTGGAGAAGTCTCTTGTTCTTTCATTCAGGGCTTATTTTTTGTCTCCCTATTATTGCTGCCTTTTGGGATTTGTGTCTATGTAGTAGGTAGGTCTGCTATGACTCCCAATCTCTTGTGCAAGACAATGTCAGACACTGTTACTGGACTTTTGTACCCTGTTTGGATCTATCAGCAATCCACAGCTCTTGGTTCACTCTGCTGTATTTGGGCACATTTTAAAACAGTGGTTCTCAACCTGTGGGTCGCGACCCCTTTGGGGGTCGAATGACCCTTTCACTGGGGTCGCCTAAGACCATCAGAAAACACATATATAATTACATATTGTTTCTGTGATTAATCACTATGCTTTAATTATGTTCAATTTGTAACAATGAAATTGGGGGTCACCACAACATGAGGAACTGTATTAAAGGGTTGCGGCATTAGGAAGGTTGAGAACCACTGTTTTAAAAGGACCAAGATATGCATCAAGGTCTGCTTTTCCTAGCCCCGGGTCCAGAAGTAGTTCACACAAAGACTCAAAGCCTCCACATATCTGTCTCTCCCTGAAGTCTGATTGTTATTCAGTCTTGGTTAGCCTCAGACTATTGACCACAGGGTGAGGCAAGAGGTTTTCCAACAGGGTGGAGCAATTGCTCCCCCAACCTGGCAAAAGCTTCCTGGATGGTAAAGGTCTGTGGGAGAAAGAAGTCCTCTACAGTATGAGGGAGTGACTCAACATAGGAAAATAGGGTGGCTGCCTTTTGAGCTCTAACCCCAGAGCCCCCAAACCTGAATTCTGCTCACAGCTCTAGTCCACTCTATTCTCCTCTGCCAGAGCCCAAGGTGACTGGCTGCACACAAAATTTTGTGTGTTGGCCTTTTAAGAGGGTGCCTGCATTTCTAGTCTTCTCTCATTGGCAGACAGAAATCCTGATGTTTTTCATAGCCAGATGTTTTTTGGGCATCTTTCTCAGAGCTGGTGTTCTGGGCTGTAAAGCCCAGCTTGGGGTTTAGACCCCAGAGTTCTCAGTGGGAACAACCCCCCACAACTGAGATATCCCTCCAGAACTTCAGCTGCTGTCTGTGGGAGCTTGGCCATCCCTTTAATGCCTCTGCACTTTCTACCAATCTCTATGCAATCTCCACCTCTGTCCTTGGTTTTAAGGGTTCTCTCCATCTAGTCTTCAGTTGATTATTCAGGATAGTATTTCTGTATGTTAGTTGTAATTCTAGTTTGGTCGTGGGCAATTGTCAGTGTAGCTTCCACTTACTCCACCAACATTTTGGAATCTCCAATACTCTACATTTAATAGTAGATAAAACAATCAAACAGAATAAATGTGAGATAAACAGTGTAATCAACTACAATTAAGAAACATATACAGAACACTGCACCCATAAACAAAAGAGTACACATTCTTCTCAAGTGTACATAAAACCTTCTCCAGGATAAATCATATGTTAGGTTACAGAAAAATTACAATAAATTTTAAAAGATTGAAATAATCCAAACTACCTTCTCTCACCACAGTAGAATGAAACTATAAACCAACAACAGATTAAATACTAGAAAATTCACAAATGTGTAGATATTAAAGGTCAATTAAACAGCAAATGTGGCAAAGACTAAATCACAGGAGAAATTAGAAAATACTTTCTGACTAATGAAACAAAGCACAAAGTACCAAATTTATGGAATGCAGCAAAATCAGTATAGAGAGGGAAATTTATACATTTATATGCCTACATTAAATAGAAAAAGATCTCAAATCAATACTTAAATTTTAAACTTTGAAAAACTTGAGAAATATTAGCAAACTGAACCTAAAGCTTACAGAAGAAAAATAATAATAACTAGAGAGGAGTTTTCAGAGAATAGAAATAAAGACAATATTGATAAAACCAAATATGGTTGTTTGAGTAGATCAACAAAATTAACAAACCTTTAGTTTAGCTCACTAAGAAAAAAAGACTGAGTGATTTATGAAAATTAGAAATGGAATTGGGGATATTACTACCAAACTTACAGAAATGAATATGTATAAATTAGAGAATGATTAAAAATAATATGAGAAATTTTACACCAATAATTTAGATAACCTAGAGGAAACTGACAAATGTGTAGAAACACATTAATTACTTAAACTGAGTGAAGATGAAATAAAAAATCAGACAATCAAAGAGATTTAATCTGTAATAAAAAAATAAAACTTTCAACAAAGAAAAGTCCATGGCCAGATGACTTCATAGTGAATTCCTCAAATAATCTAATAAGAATTAACACCAATTCTTCTCAAACTCTTCTAAAAACAGATGAGGAACATTTTCTCACTCATTTTATGAGGTTATCGTTACCGTGATACCAACGTCAGACAAAGATATCTCAAGAAAAAAAATCTACAAACTAATATTTGTTTTGAATATAGATACAAAAATGTTTAAGAAAGCACTAGCAAATGGAATCTGGCAGCATATTAAGAAGGTTATATCTCATGGCCAATTGGGATTTATCCCAGGTAACCAAGGGTGGTTCAACAGTTTTTAAAATCAATCAATGTGCCCTGACCGGTTTGGCTCAGTGGATATAGTGTCGGCCTGCAGACTGAAGGGTCCCAGGTTAGATTCCGGTCAAGGGCATGTACCTTGGTTGCGGGCACATCCCCAGTGGGGGGTGTGTAGGAGGCAGCTTATCGATGTTTCTCTCTCATCAATGTTTCTAACTCTCTATCCCTCTCATTTTAAAAAAATAAAAATAAATAAAATCAATCAATGTAATATAGCACATTAACAGAGATAAGGAAAAACCCAAATGATCATTTCAACTGATGTAGAAAAATTGACAAAATTCAATATTCTTTTCCGATTGAAAAAAATTCTACAAAGTATAAATAGAAAGAAAATTCCTCACATGGTAAAGGCCATATATGAAAACCCACAGCAAACACTATACTCAAAAGCTTTTCCTCTAAGATAAAATCAAGAATGAATGTCTGCTTTCACCACAGCTATTCTGTATTGCATGGAAGTTCTGGACACAGTAATTAAATAAGAAAAAGAAATAAAAGGCATCAAAATTGGAATAGAAGAAATAAAACTATTTATACATGGGGGTGAGTAGGGGTTGGGTGGAGGGGAGTAAGGGGAGGAAATGAGAGATATCTATAATAGTATTGACAATAAAAAGTATATTAAAAATAAATAAATAAAACTTTATATTTGCAGATAGCATAATATTATAAACAAAAACACTTTAAAGAATCCATAAAATAAATTGGTTGTGCTACTAAATTCTTCAAAGTTGTAGAATATAAAAACAACATGTGGAAATCAATTGCATTTTTATACATTAGACTTAATATTGTTTAAATGGCAGTATTCTCCAAATAGATTTATAGGCCCATACCTCTATGATTAAATGATTTTTTGTAATAGTGTTCTCTTTAATTATAATAGCTCTAAGAGAAAAAAAATGTGGACATACGTGAAATAAATTTTCAAGTTGTACTTTGCTTATTGGCAAATATTTTGTTTTAAAGAGTTTAAACATTCTTACTAGATTAAAACTTCCACAATTACTGTTGCGATTTTAAGTATTTTTTATATTGTCTAAAATTTTCATGTCTCCTTTTCTCCCAATTGACCCCCTCCCCTACAGCAATTCCCACCCTGGGCAAGCCCACACCACCCCAGTGTCTGTGTCCATTGGTTATGATAATATGAGTGCATACAAGTCCTTTGGTTACTCTCTAACCCCTCCTCCCCTACCATTTGTCTCTGGATCTATTTTTGTTCATCAAATTATGTTGATCATTATATCTCACATATGAGTGAGATCACGTGATACCTTTCTTTCTCCGACTGGCTTATTTTGCTTAGCATAATGCTCTCCAGTTCCATCCATGCTGTAGATGTAACATAGGTTTTTAATCCACTCATCTCCTGATGGGCAATTAGGCTGCTAACAAATCTTAGCTATTGTAAATTGTGCTGCTATGAACATAGGAGAGCATATATCCTTTCTGATTGGTGCTTCTGGTTTCTTGGAATATAGTCCTACAAGTGGGATTACAGGGTCAAATGGGAGTTCCATTTTTAACTTGTTGAGGAAACTCCATACTGTCTTCCACAGTGGCTGCACCAGTCTTCATTCCCACCAGAAGTGCAGGAGGGTTCCTTTTTCTCCGCATCCTCACCAGCACTTGTCTTTTGTTGATTTGTTGATGATAGCCATTCTGAGAGGTGTGAGATGGTATCTCCTTGTTGTTTTGATTTGCATCTCTCGGATGATTAGTGACTTTGAGCGTGTTTTCATATGTCTCTGGGCTATCTGTATGTCCTCTTTCAAAAAGTGCCTATTTAGATCCTTTGCCCATTTTATAATTGGGTTGTTTATCTTCCTTCTGTTAAGTTGTATGAGTTCTCTGTAAATTTTGGAGATTAAACCCTTATCAGAAATATCACTGGCAAATATGTTCTCCCATGCAGTGGGCTTTGTTGTTGTTTTGTTGATGGTTTCTTTCGCTGTGCAGAAGCTTTTTATTTTGATGTAGCCTTAGTCTCCATTGCCCTAGAAGCTGTGTCTGTAAAGATATTGCTACGACATATGTCTGATATTTTGCTGCCCATGGATTCTTGTAGGATTTGTATGTTTCAGTCTTACATTTAAGTTCTTTAGCCATTTTGAGTTTGTTTTTATGCATAGTGTAAGTTGGTGATCTAGTTTCATTTTTTGCATGTATCTTACCAAATTTCCCAGCACCATTTATTAAAGAGACTGTCTTGACTCCATTGTATGCTCTTACCTCCTTTGTCAAATATTAATTGAGCATAATGGCTTGGGTCGATTTCTGGGCACGCTATTCTATTCCATTGGTCTATATGTCTGTTCTTGTGGCAGTACCAGGCAGTTTTGAGAACCGTGGCTTGGTAATATAGCTTGATATCTGGTATTGTGGTCCCTCCAACTTTGTTCTTTTTTCTCAGGATTGCTGTGGCTATTCAGGGTCTTTTTTATTCCAGATGAATTTTTGGAGAGTTTGTTCTAAATCTTTGAAATATGCCGTAGGTATTTTAATGGGGATTGATTGAATCTGTAGATTGCTTTAGGTAGTATGCACATTTTAATTATGTTGATTCTGCCAATCCATGAACATGGTATGTTCTTCCATTTGTTTATGTCTTCCTCTATCTCTTTTTTCAATGTCCTGTAGTTTTCTGAGTACAATATATAGTATCAATGTATAGTATCATGATATAGTATCATATCATGCAGTGAATAAGGACAGTTTTACTTCTTCTTTTCCTATTTGGATGCCTTTTATTTCTTCTTCTTGTCTGATCACTATGGCTAGTACTTCCAGTACTATATTGAACAGGAGTGGTAAAAGTGGGCATCCCTGTCTTGTTCCTGTTCTTAGGGAAATTAGTTTAGTTTTTACCCATTGAGTATGATGTTGGCTTTATGTTTGTCATATAAGGCTTCCATTATGTTGAGGTATGATCCCTCTATTCCCACTTGCTGAGAGTTTTTATCAAGAAACGGTGTTGGATTTTGTCAAATGCTTTTTTGGCATTGATTGATATGAGTTTGTGGTTTTTGTCACTCAGTTTGTTTATGTGATGTATCACATTTACTGATTTGTGGTTATTGTACCATCCTTACATCCCCGGAATAAATCCCACTTGGTCATGGTGTATGATCTTTCTAATGTAATGCTGAATCCAATTTGTTAGAATTTTGTTGAGGATTAGCACCTATGTTCATCAAGGATATTGGCCTTTAGTTTTCTTTGCTTCTCTTTCTGTGAGTTCATTATTAGTGTATAAAAAGGCCATAGATTTCTGGGTCTTAATTTTGTATCCTTCTACATTGCCAAATTCATTTATTAAGTCCAACAGTTTTTTGATGGAGTCTTTGGGGTTTTCAATATATAGTATCAATGTATAGTATCATGATATAGTATCATATCATGCAGTGAATAAGGACAGTTTTACTTCTTCTTTTCCTATTTGGATGCCTTTTATTTCTTCTTCTTGTCTGATCACTATGGCTAGTACTTCCAGTACTATATTGAACAGGAGTGGTAAAAGTGGGCATCCCTGTCTTGTTCCTGTTCTTAGGGAAATTAGTTTAGTTTTTACCCATTGAGTATGATGTTGGCTTTATGTTTGTCATATAAGGCTTCCATTATGTTGAGGTATGATCCCTCTATTCCCACTTGCTGAGAGTTTTTATCAAGAAACGGTGTTGGATTTTGTCAAATGCTTTTTTGGCATTGATTGATATGAGTTTGTGGTTTTTGTCACTCAGTTTGTTTTATATATTTATTTATATAAAAACACCAATAGCAGTGCTTTTTATTTCTTCTTTGATCTCTTTGGTATCTCAATCATTGTTTAAAAGCAGGCTGTTTATTCTCCACTTGTTTTGTTAGAATTTTGTTGAGGATTAGCACCTATGTTCATCAAGGATATTGGCCTTTAGTTATCTTTTTTTGTGGTGTCTTTATCTGGTTTTGGGATTAGGGTAATGTTGCCTTCATAGAAAGAGCTTGGAAGTGTGCCTTCCCCTTTAATTTTTTGGAATAGTCTGAGGAGGATAGGTTTTAGTTCTTCTTTATATGCTTGGTAGAACTCCCCTGTAAAGCCATCCAGACCAGAACTTTTATTTGCTGGAAGATTTTTTATCGATGCTTCAATTTCTTTGGTAGTTATAAGCCTATTCAGGTTTTTTATTCTTCTTGATTGAGTTTTGTGAGCTTGTATTTTTCTAAGAATATATTCGTTTCACCCAGGTTGTCCATTTTCTTGGAATACAGTTGTTCATAGTATTTTTTCATAATTGTTTTTATTTCTGTGGAATCGGTTGTTATTTCACCACTTTCATTTCTGATTGTATTCATTTGAGTCCTCTCTCTTTTCTTCTTGGGTAGCCTGACTAGAGGTTTATCAATCTTGTTTATCCTTTCAAAGAATCAACTCTTGGTTTTGTTGATCTTTTGTGTTGTTGGTTTTTTTGTTTGTTTTTTATATAAATATTGCTACCCCAGCTTTTTTTCCATTTCCACTCGTCTGAAACATCTTTTTCCAACCCTTCATCGTCAGTCTGTGTGAGTCCTTTGTTCTGATCTGGGTTTCCTATAGACAGAGTATATATGGTTCATGTTTTCTTATCCACTCAGCTACCCATGCCTTTTGTTTGGAGCTTTTAATCCATTTACATTTAAAGGTATCATTGATAGGTACTTGGTTGTCGCTATTTTTATTCTTGCTATGAACTTCCCTCTCAAGACTGCTTTCACTGTGTACAATAGATTTTGGATGGTCGTGTTTACATTGTCATTTGTTGTTACAGCAGACCCTTTAGCATTTCTTGCTTTGCTTGTTTGGTGGTAATAAACTCCCTTAGTCCTTTTTTTGTCTGTGAAGCTCCTGATTTCACTCTCAATTTTTATTGATAAACTTGCTGGGTACAGTATTCTTGGATTTAGACCCTTGCTTTGCATGACTTTGTATATTTTATTCCATTCCCTTCTGGCCTGATGTGCTTCTGTTGAGAAATCAGTCAATAGTCTGATAGGAGATCCCTTGTTGGTAACTTTCTGTCTTTCTCTGGCAGCCTTTAAGATTCTTACTTTGTTGTTGGTGTTTGCCAATTTAATTATAATGCATGCTGGTGTGGGTCTTTTGGGGTTCATCTTGTTTGGGACTCTGTGAGCTTCTTGGACTTGTGTGAGATTTTTCTTCTTGATATCAGGGAAGTTTTCCATCAATATTTCTCCAAACATGTTTTCTATTCCTTACTCAGTTTCCTCTCCTTCTGGCCCTGTATTATGCGGATATTGTTTTGTATCATGTTGTCCCAATGTTCCCTTAAGCTCTCCTCCTGTTTTTTAAGGTTTTTTTCTATTTGCTGCTCTGCTTGGGTATTTTTTCCTACATTATCTTCTAGCTCACTGATGTGGACCTCCACTTCTTCTAGTCTATTGTTGATGCTTTCTATTGAGTTCTTTATTGCAGTGATGTCATTTTTCATTTATTCTTGTTTTTTCATTTCCTCTTGTTTCTTACACATATTGTTGAATTTGTCTTCCATCTTTTTCAGCATCCTTATGATCATTGTTCTGAATTCTTTTTCTGACATATTGCTTGCCTCCATTTTGTTTACTTCCTTTTCTGGTAATTCCTCCTCTTCTTTCATGTGCAGGCTCTTTGTCTACTCATGATTGCTCCTTTCAGGGTGTCTGGTTATCTAGCTCTCTCTCTCTCTCCTGTGTTGACTTAAAGGCACAAAATACAACACAACAAGTCACAACACACAGGGCACCAAACACAAATGTATTCACGATACTAATAACCCCCAATAAAGGTGACCACCAGAGAAAAGAGAATTAGGGGAGAGAAAAGAGTGCAAAAATAATATTGAGAAAAGGAAAAAATGTAAGAGAGAAAAGAAAGAGAAAATATATATATATATATGAAGAAAACTCCAAAAAAACAACATCTAATCCAAATAATGCAAAAAAGAAACACCCAGAGATGGATGCAAACAATAAACAATAACTAATCCACAACAAACACCCAAACAACCAACACCCAGATAAATCTGAGGAGGCAGAGCTTATTTTCAGAAGGTAAGGTCAAGGAATTGAATGAATGGGGAAATGGCCATAATTCAGTATAGAAGAGGTACAAAGAGAATGAGTGTATAAGAAGAAAAGTAAAAAACAAAATACAAAAAATAGGAAAATAGGCTATTAGGAGAAGGAGAAAACAAGAAAGGAGTGGGAAAACAGAAGCAATAAAAAAAAAAAAAAAACAGGTTTAAAAAAAGCAAAAACAAACAAACAAAATAATCAACAGTCAAACAAACAACAACAACAAGACAGAAAGAAAGAAAAAGGGAAAAAAGGAAGAAAAAGAAAATTTGGGTAGTGAAAAAGAGAAGAGAGAAGTGTGTATGGACTTGGAGCAGGGGAACAGAAATTAGATATATGAGTAGGATGAATTTTTAACAGGGAGTAAACAGAAAGGATAGAGAAAAACTAAAGCAGGAACAGGTTTAGAGAAACAGGACAGAGAAAGGGCAAAAGTGAGGAAGAGAGTGTTGGCCTAAAGGAAAAATTGAGATAGAGTAAAATAATGCTAAAAGAAAAAATAAAAATAAAATATACAACACTAATCCTAAAATAAAATAAAGATAAAATAAAATAAATCTTTAAAAAAGGTAAAATAATAGTAGTAATAATTATTAAAAATATAATAATAAAAAAACTCAAATCATGTGAGAAAAAAATTTTGGTTTCTTAAGTAAAAGATAAAAAATAAAAAAGTGAAGTAGTGAAGGTCATTCACCTACTCTACTGTTCTGCTTGGCATGTTTGTTTCCTGTCAGTTAGTCAGCACAGTATTGAAGTTCCCTTCGATCTACCGCTCCTCTGTGTCGTAAGTCACAATCCTGTTTTCAAGCAGGTGGGATCTCTCTGGTCCCTTTGTTTCTCAGCCTGCCTTTAATTGTATTTACACAAGAGTCAATTTCTGACACAACCCTTGGGTGGCAGTGTTTCTTTATTAATATCTGGGGCTAAAAGGCCCCTCTACCCAATGTTTAGATTTTTCTTTCCCTGCCACACTTAATACTGGGTTGGAGGGACGGACTTCCCCAGAGCTGGTTTCCTGTTCATCTCTCCTCACTCTGATCCCCAGTTTCCAAAAAACAACTTTCCCCTGCAGTCTTGGTGAGTGTTTTTCATTGGAAGATCCTATGTACTGGACTTAGCAAGCAAAAGCAAGGAGTTAAAAAGGAAAAAAGCCAAATACGACTCGCATCTTTTTCCCCTGGCACTGTGCAGCTGGTATAGAAATTCAGGCTGCCTTTCTGGGCCCAGCCCAGCTGTGGGATAATATCTAGAGTCCCCTTCTGCCAGCAGCCCTGTGGATCCCCTTCCACTTTTGAGGGCTACACTGACCCCAAAAGCCGTGGATTTTGTGGGGCGCAGTCTTCCTCTGAGACTCTAGTCCCCACTGCATGCATTTCACCCTTGAGCCTGGATCCCAGATGTCACCTTTCTCTAGGCGATATCTGACCTTTCCATCCACAGATTGCCTCACCAGTTGTGTTTAATTTGCCAATTCCAGGTGGTGTTGTTCGGTTCAGCTGTTCTTTCTATCTGCTCTGTGAGAAGGTGCAGGGCCTGTCCACGTATATGGCGTCGTTTTGTCTCCCCCTGGACAGACATTTTAGGTGCCCGTGGTCAAGGAGGCTGGAGTCCTGGTGTTCATGGGTTCACAGCTGAGGCAGCTGGTCCCTGGGCATTGTGATTGTAGGGTCCCGGGAGGTATCCAAGGTCTCCCCGGTTGAAGGTAAGGCTGGGCTTTCGATCACAGCTGGTCTCCCCTTAAGATGGAGCAGTATTTGTGGCAGAGCCAGCCACTCCAGGAGAGATTTCAGCAGCAGTAGAGGCTGCCTAGCCAGGGGAGCCTGATCCGCCAGTCCCCAACAGTCCTGTGGAATATAGCTGTCCCTCTCACACAAATACAGACACTCCTCGCACATCCACACACTCTCCTTTTGTTCTCTGACTCACACACTATCTTGCAGCCTACTGTCCCATTGGCAGCCATCTTTGATCTTGGTTAATTGATTTTTGAGGTATATTAAGATACTACTAGGGGCCCGGTGCACAAAAATTTGTGCACTGGGGAGGGGGTTCCCTCAGCCCAGCTTGCCCCCTATCACATACTGGGAGCCCTAGGGGATGTCCTACTACCTGCTCCCTGCTCCCCTTGGGGAGTGGGCCTAAGCCACAGTCTGGCCACCCTTTGTGGGAGTCGAACGGGCTGATCAGGGGAAGGCACCAGCCCCATCACCACACTGTTGCAGCCACTGCTGATCCCGGTGCTGGGAGGCCTATTACCCTTTTACTATATAGGATAGAGGCCTGGTGCATGGGTAGGGGCTGGCTGGTTTGCCCTGAAGGGTGTCCTGGATCAGGGTGGGGGTCCCCACTGGGGTGCCTGGCCAGTCTGGGTGAGGGGCTGAGGGCTGTTTTCCGGCTGGCGAGTGACTAAAGCTTCCAACCGCTCCTTGTTTTCTTCTCTCTTTTTTTTTTTATTCTGGGCCAGCTTTAGCTCTGAGGCCTCGCTGCTGAAAACATAGATACAATGTTGTGGTCCGAGCCCGGCTGAATGGAAGCCCTTTTCTGGGGTTTTGTTTAGCTTCTTATTTGCAACATAGTATATAGTTGCTTAGAGTTGCAACTGAGAGGCTGGCAAGTGAGGCGGGGAATGTTGGAGTCTGCAGCAAGCAAGCCTCGTGCTCGCTTCAGTGCCTGGCTATTAGCCGCCATCTTGGTTGTCAGTTAATTTGCATATACTCACTGATTAGCCAATGAAAAGGGTAGCGGTCGTACGCCAATTACCATGTTTCTCTTTTATTAGTGTAGATAATTGACATATAAAAATATATTAGTTTACGGTGTACAACATAATGATAAACTATATGTATATATCATGAAATAATCTCCACAATAAGTCTACTTAACATCCATGATTACATATAATTTCAATTTTTTCTTGTGCTGAGAAATTTTGAGGTCTACTACTCTCTTAGCAACTTTAAAATATATATATAATATAGTACTATCAATTATAGTCACTATGCTGTATGTTTTCAGGACTTATTTATTTTATAAATGGAAGTTTGTATTTTTTGAACACCTTCACACATTTTACTACCTTCCCACCACCCACCTCTGCAATCACTAATCTGTTCTCTACACCTATGAGTTTGATTTTTTTAGATCCCACATAACTAAGACCATGCAGTATTTGCCTTTTCCTATATGTCCTATTACACTTAGCCTGATGCTGTCAAGGTCCAAATGGCAGTATTTCCTTTTTTGTGGACAAATAAAGTTAATCAATTTTGACAAGGCTGGTAAGACCATTCTATAGGAAAAGAATAGTCCCTTCAACTAGTGGTATTGGGAATACTAAATAGCCACATGTGATAGAATGAAGTTGGAGGGGTGACATCAGCATCATGACATCATGAGAGGACCTCCGGGTTACAAGTTGAACAGCTATAACTCAACAAAATATCCCCTGTTCAACATATAAACACATCTGAGACATCACACACTGAGGCATCTGAATGTGGGTATACCTGAATGAAAAGTGGAGATGGGATTGGGAGGGGGAAGAACAGAGACAGAAGCCTCCCAAAGTTCTGTACTCCCTGTGCCCCCAAAAGACAGGATAGCAATGAATGGTTGAGGTGTAATCCCCACTGGGCAAACTTGGAGGTTCAGAGATAGTAATTAGACCTGGGTAGCTGGAACACATAGAAGCTGGTCCCAAAATCAGGGGTAGAAAATAAAGTAAAAAAATCACAGTGATCCACAGCCAGCCAGCACCAAAGAATCTCACAAATGGAGAAACCCACTCACCCCATTCCCCTGTGTCCTGCCTGACAGTAAAATCCTTATTCAAAAGATCACTAAAGAGGTGAAAAATACTTTCCAGCCTAAGTAGTCTGAAATCATTGTGGCTAAACCCTTGAGAAAAGCAGAACTGTGGATATGCAAACCCACTTCCTCCCACCCACCCCTGCCTCATTAATCATGGTGCAGGCTTGTACAGGCATCTGGGTCAACTCAGACAGAATGACTGTGCTGGCAACTTCTGGCTACAGAAAGGTGTCATCAGGAACACACAGGACACCCAGAGCCGAGCACTTTTGATCCAAACAAGTGGTGCTGCAAGACCAAGGCAACCAGATAATAAAGGCAACACCCACTGCCTCATGAAATACAGGGTTTTTTCCACAGCCAAGGCAACACCACCCCACAGAGATACTGAGAGCCCCAGCAGTGCAGGTAGGAGAAAATAAGAACTTGCTCTTCAGCACCACCTACTGGAAAACAAAAGAAAGATCTCCTTATCAACCTGCTAAAGAGTGAAGTATCAAATATTTCCAAAAGCAGATTTCAATTCCATAAGTGCCCACACAGAGAAATAATCCATCAAGCATAAATGAATAACCAAGGTTATTGATAATGAAACTTCAAAATCTCCAGAAAATAAACTTTAAGACAGGGAAGAATGTAATTTAAATGACAGAGAATTCAAAACTGTAGTTCTGAAAAAACTCAAAGAGATTTTTTAAAAAACTTAGAAAAGTAATTCAACAAAACCAGAAATAAAATCAATGAACAAAAGAAGTATTACACCAACAAAGAGATTGAAACTATTAAAAAAAAAATCCTGAAGCTGAAGAATGTAATAAATGAAATGAACAATGAACTAGAAGGCTTATAAAAGAGAGAAGACCATATGGAAGACAATAATCTAGAAATGACTCAGGTGGAAAAAGAGAGAAAATCAAGAAAAAATGAAATAATTATGAGAAATATCTCATAACAGAAATACAAAGGGTTATGAAAAACTACGAACAACTCTATTCCAACAAACTGGACAACCTAGAGGAAATAGACATATTCTTAGAAAAATACAAGCTCTTAAAACTCAATCAGGAATAATAAAAAAACATGAATAGGCTGATAACTACTGAAAAAATTGAAACAGTAATCAAAAATCGTACAGCAAATAAAAGCCCTGGTCCAAACAGCTTTACAGGGGAGTTCTACCAAACATTCAAAGAAGAACTAAAACCTATCCTCCTCAGATTATTACAAAAATTTCAAGAAGAAGGCACACTTCCAAGCTCTTTCTATGAATCCAGCAATATCCTAATTCCAAAACCAGATAAAGACACCCAAAAAGAAAACTACATGCCAATATCCTTGAGGAACATAGATGCTAAAATCCTCAACAAAATTCTAACAAATTCGATTCAGCATTACATTAGAAAGATCATACACCATGACCAAGTGAGATTTATTCCAGGGATTCAAGGCTGGTGCAATATCCACAAATCAATAAATGTGATACATCACATAAACAAATTGAGAGACAAAAATCACATAAATCATATAAATCAATGCAGAAAAAGCATTTGACAAAATCCAATACCCATTCCTGGTAAAAACTCTCAGCAAAGTGGGAACAGAAAGATTATACCTCAACATAATAAAATCCTTATATGACAAACCTACAGCCAACATCATACTCAATGGGCAAAAACTAAATCCATTTCCCCTAAGAACAGGAAAAAGACAGAAATGATCACTTTCACCACTCCTGGTTGATATAGTACTGGAAGTGCTAGCCATAGCGATAAGACAAGAAGAAGAAATAAAAGGCATCCAAATTTGAAAAGAAGAAGTAAAACTGTCATTATTCTCAGATGACATGATACTGTACATAGAAAACCCTAAAGACTCCATCAAAAAATTATTAGACTTAATAAATGAATTCGGCAATGT
>NW_005369409.1:1061040-1064512 GCF_000412655.1 Myotis brandtii | reverse complement strand
CAGAAAGCCAAGAGACATATGAAAACATGCTCAAAGTCACTAATCATCTGAGAGATGCAAATCAAAACAACAATGAGATACCATCTCACACCTGTCAGAATGGCTATCATCAACAAATTAACAAATGACAAGTGCTGTAAAGGATGTGGAGAAAAAGGAGCCCTCATGCACCACTGGTGGGAATGCAGACTGGTGCAGCTACTGTGGAAAACAGTATGGAGTTTCCTCAAAAAATTAAAAATGGAACTTCTATTTGACCCAGTAATCCCACTTGTAGGACTATATTCCAAGAAACCAGAAACACCAATCAGAGAGAATATATGCACCCCTATGTTCATAGCAGCACAATTTACAATAGCTAAGATTTGGAAACAGCCTAAGTGACCATCAGCAGATGAGTGGATTAAAAACCTGTGGTACATCTACACAATGGAATACTACACCGCTATAAAAAAGAAGGAACTTTTACCATTTGCAACAGCAAGGATGGAAGTGGAGAGCATTATGCTAAGGGAAATAAGCCAGTCAGAGAAAGATAAATATCACATGATCTCACTCATATGTGGGATATAATGATCAACATAAACTGATGCACAAAAATAGATCCAGAGACAAATGGCAGGAGAGTGGGGGGCCGGGGGGGGTGTTCAGAGATCAACCAAAATACTTGTATGCATGCATATTAGCATAACCAATGGACACAGACACTGGGGCGGTGAGGGCTTGCCCTCAGGGGTGGGAGTGGCAAGGGGAGATCATTTGAGGGAAAAGGAGACATATTTAATACTTTAGACAATAAAAATAAGAAATGTCTCATAGAGAAAGAGAAATATATGAATAATGGGTATATTAGAAGTAGAGAAGGAAACAGGGGGCCTATTCAAACAAATAATCACAAAGAGCTTCCCAAGCCTATAGAAAAAAAAGCTGGATCCTCAAAACTAAGAAGCTAACAGAACACCTAATTATCTCAATCCAAAAAGGCCTTCTCCAAGGCCCATCTGTCAAAAATTAAAAACAAAAAAAAAATTCTAAGGGCAGCCAGGGAAAAGAAGATGGGGGAGGGAAAGGACTGAAGTTGCACAGGTGAATGGAAATAAGATGGTATCAGAAGAAAAAGAACTATTGTACATATGAAACTTTCTTTTGCATTAACCTAATGGTAACCACACAAAAAAATCTAGAAATGAGACACATAACATAAAAACGAGGAAGCAGTGGAGAAAATCATAGGATACCATCAAACTAAAGTAACAGAAAGAATCACAAGAGAAATGAAAATACAAACCTACCATAAAACAACAGATAAAATGGTTATAGGAAATCCTCATACATCATTAATCACCCTAAATGTAAATGGACTGAACTCACAAATTAAAAGGCACAGAGTAGGAAAATGTATATTTAAAAGAAAACCACAATAATATTATGCCTTTAGGACAGTGGTCACCAATCAGTGGTCTGTGAGAAAATTTTTGTGGTCCATAGAAAAATTTGGACATTATTTGCATTTTTTATGTTTTATTAATCCTAATAAATAATAATAAAACAAAAAATATTCTAAGAAATTCTTATATTCTGACTGAATGACAATTTTCACCTTTACTTTGCATTAAATTCACAAAATGTACTATAGTCTAATACATTTCGTGAATTCCCCTTTCTAGTAACTAGAGAGGGGGAAACAAGAGAGGTGCAAGTGGCTTCAGTATTGTTTCAAACATTACAGCAGTCACCCACTCCGCGATTACTGATTCTCATCCAATTGTTTTATTTTATTTGTTATTGTATGTAACTGTATTTTCTTTAACTGTTATATTTAATAGCATCAAAAAGTTTGACTTTAATAACTATCATTTCTTGTTTGGTTTTAGATTCAAATGAAATAAACCTATAATGAGTGAAAAAAAGCAAAGGAATATTTTGCATTTCTTTAGTAATAAAAAAGATAATGTAACTAATGATAATAGTAACAATAGTAATATGTGTATTTTACTTAACCGTGAGCTGATAAATGAATCAGAGTCTCCACAGTCTTTGTCAGGCACCCTTAGTAAGAACATTTGAAATGGAGGCGGAGAGAAGAAAAAAACTCAAAGTATCAAGAAAATATGATTTGAACTGCTTGAAATTTGGATTTGTTCAAGAACCTGGTAGTGAGCTGAATCCATGGCCACTTTGTGTTGTGTGTTCTGAGAGTTTATCCAATGATGCCATGAAACCTTTGAAACTTGAAAGACACTTGCAATCAAAACACCCAGATTTAGCTAAAAAACCACTTGGATATTTTCAAAGAATGTGTGACAATATGCAAAAGCAAGTAATTGCTCTAACAAAAATGACTGTTGGAGATAAATCCTTATTAAAGGCTTCTTATCTGACAGCACTTCAGATTGCAAAAAATAAAAAGCTGTATATACGATTGGAAAAGAATTAAGCCTTGCATGTTACAAGCCTGTGAAGAGGTTTTGAGAAAGCAGGCTGCCCAGAAACTGAAAGTAATTCCTATGTCCACTAACATTGTCAAATGCAGAATTGAAGACATAGCTGAAGACATTGAAAATCCTATATAATAAAAGCCTAATATGCTAAGGGTCCGGTCATCCAGTTGTCCGTTCAACCAATCAAAGCATAATATGCTAATTATATGCTAAGGCCGTTCAACCACTCACTATGAGGTGCACTGACCACCAGGGGGCAGACAGTCAACTGGTTGACCAGTTGCTATGACATGCACTGACCACCAGGGGGCAGACACTCCAACTGGTAGGTTAGCTTGCTGCTGAGGTCCGGCAGATCAGAACTGAGCGAGATGGGCCGGACACGACCTGGAGCCCTCCCGAGGTTCCTCCCCAGCTGGCCAACCTCCTGCATCCCTCCCTGGCCCCGATCATGCACCAGTGGGGTCCTTCAGCCTGGCTTGTGCCCTATCGCAATCCGGGACCCCTCGGGGGATGTCAGAGAGCTGGTTTCAGCCTTATTCTGCAGGCCAGGCCGAGGGACTCCACTGGTGCATGAATCCGTGCACCAGGCCGCTAGTCAAGTTATAAAAATGGTGAAAAATTCACCATTTTATTCAATTCAACTTGATGAATCAACAGACGTAAATAACAAGGCACTTCTCCTTTGTTTTGTGAGGGTTGAGTGTGAAGGAGAGTTACAGGAAGAACTACTTTGTTCACTCAACTGGACGGGTGGACCAACTAGCTCTGAGATTTTTGAAGCACTTAATAGTTATTTCCTGGAACACGGAATTGAATGGAAAAAAATGTATTGGGATATGTACAGACAGTGCCACAAACATGACTGTACATCTTTCAGGAATTGTTGCAAAGGTGAAAAATGTTGGTCACCCAGACATTTTGTCTACACTCTGCATTATACATTGTGAGCAACTTGCGGCAAAAAAAAAATGTCCCCAGAACTACACAAAGTATTATCAGATGTTATTAAAATTATAAATGAAATTCGA
>NW_005369409.1:1024635-1060479 GCF_000412655.1 Myotis brandtii | reverse complement strand
TCTCATCAATGTTTCTAGCTCTCTATCCCTCTCCCTTCCTCTCTGTAAAAAATCAATAAAATATTTTTTTAAAAAAAGGTGGGGGGACAGTGGGGCAATAGGATACATATGTAACACCTTAATCAATAAATTTTTAAACAGCAGTTGGCTGAAGAAGAGCTGCAAATGTTTTCAAACTTTGATGAATATATGAGAGAGAAGGATGTCAACTGGCAGGTGGTAAACATTGTTCAACAGCACTTATAATCACTCACAGAATCTTTTGGCCAATATTACCCAAAGAAAGAAGATCCCAGACATGGCAATATGTGGATAATAGATCCATTTGCAGCAAACATTGAAGATAGCAATTGAAGCATGAATGAAAAAGAAAGTCTCATCAATCTATCATCCGATGACAGTCTCAAAGCTAAATTTCAGTCATCCTTATAAAGACTTCATTTTTGGATCTCCATTAAAAGTGAATACCCATTGCTGAGTGAAAAAGCAATAAAAATTTTGATTCAATTTTCAACAATATATTTGTGCAAAAAAACATTTTCATCTGTCACAGCAATTAAAACTCGGTATTGGTCTCAGCTTGAAATAAATACGGCTCTCTGTCTTGCAGTAACGTCATTGGAGCCAAAAATTCATAAAAGTATTTCAAGCAAACAGGAGCAAATATCACACTCCAAAAATGTGTAATACTCAAATAAGTTTAAATATTTCATAAAAATTAAAAGTAGTTTAATAAATTTATTACAATTAAACAACTTTTAAAGATTTTTTATGATTAAATAAGTATTTATAATGTTGTTATATTAAATAGGTGCATTTCATATTAATAAAATGAAAGTTATTTGATCATTATTTTACAAATGTATTGATCTTTTTTTAAAAAAATCATATTAGTGGTCCACGGGATTTAAAAGTATGAATTTAGTGGCCCGTGAGTTCCGAAAGGTTGGCAACCGCTGCTTTAGGAGACACATCTCAGCTACAAGGACAAACATAGATTCAAAGTAAAGAAGTGGAAAATAACACTCAAAGCAAATGACATACAGTGAAAAGCAGGTATAGACATACTGACGTCTAGCAAAATAGATTTCAAGATAAAAAGTAACAAGAGTCAAAGATGAACATTTTATGATAAAAAGAATAATACATACTTAATATATATGCACCCAACCTTGGAGCATCAAAATATATAAAGTAAATACTAATAGAGGAGAAACACAGTTATAGTAGGGAACCTAAATACCCCATTGATACCAATGGATAGATCATCCAAACAAAAAAATCAATAAGGAAATATTGGCCTTTGATGATACATTAGACCAAATGGACATAATTGATATTTACAGAGCTTTTTGTCCCAGAACACCAGAATATAGATTATGACCTAAAGCACATGGAACATTCTCAAAGATAGACCTTATATTGAGACACTAAACTAGCCTCAAATAATTTAAGAAGATTGAAATTTACCAAGCATATTATCTGACAACAATGCTTTGAAATTAGAAATCAACTGCAAAAAGAAAGTGGAAAGCACCACAAATATGTGGAGATTAAACAACATGCTACTAAACAACAAGCGGGTCAGAGAAGAAGTAAAAGATGAGATCAAAACATATATAGTAACAACTGAAAATGACAATATGACTGTCGAGTAACACTCCCTCCACGTTCTGCGTGGAGTAGGGTTCGGTATCTGAAAGAGGAGCCGCACAGCAAATGAGAGAAAAAGACACGAGATAATTTTACAATATTGGGGGACCAGGCGGGCAAGTCCCGAAGGACTTCCACCCATGCTCAGGCTGCTCCAATCTTTTATTGATCTGGAGTAAGGAAGTTTCAATGACACACAGATCAGCAATTTCCAGGAGTAGACAAAAGTATCTGATTAACTCATCAATAGATTTCCAAGTGTAGGCAGAGTAACTGATTAGCTTATCAATAGATTTCTGAGTGTAGGCAGAGTAACTGATTAACAATAATCAACAAGGATCTACATAACTATCTAAGGAATTAAGGGAA
Organism: Myotis brandtii; assembly: GCF_000412655.1. NCBI lineage: Eukaryota > Metazoa > Chordata > Mammalia > Chiroptera > Vespertilionidae > Myotis > Myotis brandtii. The sequence goes on along the minus strand of NW_005369409.1, from coordinate 1,058,457 downwards.
CTAAGGTGGGGATGCTTCAACTATTATTACCTAAATTAACTGAGTGGTTCCTAGATTAACTGGGTGGTGCACAGCCCTGACCTTTGCTAGGACTTTCAATGGCTACTAGCTTTTGGGGGGTCTCTGTCTAAACTCAGCTAGTGAAGACAATGAATGGACTCCGGCATCGCTCCGGCATATGACATATCAAAATTTAGGGGATTTTTGGTCAAGATAGTAGGTAAATGCTGACCACATCCCATGACCACATCAAAATTACAACTAAATAATCCTATATAATGAAAAGGGAATATGCAAATTGACCATCACTCCGCCACAAAGATGGTGGCACCCACAGCAGAGGTGGGATTTCCCTAACACAAGATGGCTACACACACAGCAGAGGCCAAGTTCCCGTAAAGAGCCTTAACAAGCAATCAGTAGGGACCTGAGGCTGCGCCCACCACCTTGGGGCTTGACAGGGGACCTCAGGCCACACCCCCACCCCAGCGCTAGGCCGGGGGACCTCAGACTATGCCCCCCATCTTGGTGCTAGGCTGGGGGACCTCAAACCGCACCCCCTGCCCAGCAGGGCTTGACGGGGGACCTCAGGCCATGCCCCCCGCCCTGGCACCAGGCCAGGGGACCTCAGTCCATGCCCCCCACCCAGGAGGGCTTGACGGGGGACCTCAGGCCATACCCCCTGCCCCAGCGCCAGGCTGGGGAACCTCAGGCCATGCCCCCTGCCTGGTGGGGCTTGACAAGGGACCTCAAGGTGAGCCCCCCTGCCCCAGTGCTGGGTCGGGGGACCTCAGGCTGCTCCCACTGCCCCAGTGCCAGGCCAGGGGACATCAGGGCTTGACGGAAGACCTGAGGCTGCAGCCCCCGTCCCAGTGGGGTTTGATGGGGGACCTGAGGCTGTGCCCTCCTCCTGGTGCCAGGCTGGGGGACCTGAGGCTGTGCCCCCTTGCCATGTGGAGTTTGATGGGGGACCTCAGGCCACAACCCCTGGCCTGGGCTAGGGGACCTCAAGGCACGCCACCTTCCCTGGCACTGGGCCAGGGGACCTGAGGTGCACTGGGGGACTTGAGACTGCACCCTCTGCCCAGCGGGGCTTGACAGGGGCCCTGAGGCTGTGCCACCACCCTGTGGGGCTTGACAGGGGACCTGAGGCTGTGCCCCCTACCCGGCGGGGCTTGACAAGGGTGGGGCCAGCCGGGTCTGGATCTTGCCCAATGGGGGTGGGGGTGGTGCTGGCTGGGTCTGGATCTCACGTGATTTTGAGGTGCCATGGGTGTGCCGGGACTTGACTCTGGGTCCCGCAGCATGCCGAGACACTGACAGGAGGAAGATTTTCATATATATTTTACTAATTTTCTTTCATCTCTGACACTTCTATTATAGAGAAAGGGCAAATAGCAATATTAAAATATTTCCTCTAATTAATCCCCTTTTAATGTGCACGAATTTCATTCACTGGGCCACTAGTATATATAGGGATGAGAGAGTAAGTGCCAGAGATTTCTGCTTATGTCTGGAGCCAGGTGAAAGCAAGAGGCAGAGGGAACATATTGGACTTGAACAAAGTGTAGTCTTTGCTTTGGCGCATGAGTCTGCAAACTCACCCAGTGACAACAGTGCTTCTGAGTAGAGGCAGAGGGAAGGGCAAAGGTCCTCCTTCCTATGTATATGTACAGGCATTTCATGTATGTTTCTCTCTGACAGCCACGTATCCCACACACTAGTGTCCCTGTTTTGCAGGTGACAATACCAAGGCTCTGAGAGTGTACGTGAGTAGCCTGCATACATGTGAGTGGTGGAGCGGGATTTAGACCCAGAGCTGTTGGACACCATTGTCTGTGATCTAAGGGTCATTCTGTAATATTCCTATTGTCAGACTTGGTGCCAGAAACAGATCCACAGGCCTCCGCGCACTTGGCCCGCAGTGGTTCTCAACCTTCCTAATGCCATGACCCTTTAATACAGTTCCTCATGTTGTGGTGACCCCCAACCATAAAATTATTTTTGTTGCTACTTCATAACTGTAATTTTGCTACTGTTATGAATCATAATGTAAATATCTGATATGCAGGATGTATTTTCATTGTTAGAAATTGAACATAATTAAAGCATAGTGATTAATCACAAAAGCAATATGTAATTATATATGTGTTTTCTGATGGTCTTAGGCAACCCCTGTGAAAGGGTCGTGACCTACAGGTTGAGAACCACTGCTCTAATTAATCCCCTTTTAATGTGCACGAATTTCATGCACCAGGCCACTAGAACAATAATCCTGGAGAACAATCTGAAGACTAGCTGAATGAAACCTTTAAAACAAAGGATATAAAGAAGACATGTTGAGAATGATAGGAGAAGCAAAGACACAAAATGACTGGTCCCACACCCACATGTTGCAGTTGAAAATTGGGAGGAATATATTGACTGCGGAGGTCCGTGATGAAGAGCAAGGAAGTTCCAGCCCCATACTGGGATCCCTCCTCAGAAGTTCCACTGCTGGGAAAAGGAATTTCTATAATGTCTACATGTGAAAATCAGTGGGGATTCTGTCCAGGTGAGATGAAAGGTAGCTGGAAAGCCAAGAAATCTGTTAAATGGCCCACAGACTCAGTAGCTCGCAAAATACTCAGCATAAGCTCCAGCAAAAGGAGGGCAGCTCATATGGTGCCATGGACATATGGAGAAAAAATGAATTCTATGCCTTCAGCACAGAGGCTGAATAAACAGCCACAATTTTTTTTTGTGTTAATCCCTCTTTTCATAAAGGCCACAGGCACAAGTAGGCACCATTGTTCCCATGTTTTGCCCTCCTCACACATAGCCTGCAGGTGCAGACAGGCATTAGATCTGATTCTGCATTAACCTGGTGAACACAGCTCACAACATCCTGGTGACTCCCTCAGATCATGCCCTACCAAACTAGTGCACAGGCAGCCAGCCTTGGTCCAAACTATAGTATTCCTAAAAATGCTCAAAGGTTCATATACACCAGGCAGGAGGTGGCTAGCCTCTTATCCTAAAAATGTTCAAAGGTTCATAGACACTAGGAAGAAGGGGCTAGCCTTGGCATGCCCTGTGCCTTTTGCTGAGTGGCCCCATGCCCTAACACTGGTGGCAGCCAGCCTCAGTTCACAGTGTGGCCTCTCACACATGCATCTGAACCTAGCACAGGCAGCTACTAATCATGGATAGCTAGTAAGCTCTTACCAGGAGGCCCCATGACAGGCACAGGCAGCAGATAAACTTACCCTGCAACAGAGCCCCTCCCAAGAGGCCTTGGCAGGCACCAGAATCTGGTTGGGTCAGCTTCCACACAGTTGCTTGTACACTGTGGTCAAGGCCATCCCTCAAAGCCAAAGCAGCCTGATGCCCAACCCCACTACTGATGTAACAACAGCAATAAAGGTCAAGGCTCAACTATAACAGGAGGGTATACACAACCCACACAAGGATCACTCTTAGAGTACCTGGCTGATGTGACCAAGGAGACTGCACCACTGGGCCCCAAAGGATACCCATTATATAAGCCCATCCTGCCAAGACTGGGATATATAGCAGACCTAGCTAATAGATAAAAACTAACAGAGGCAGCCAAAATGAAGAGATAAAGAAATTTACCCCAAATGAAACAACAAGAGAAACATCACAAAAAAGAACAAAACAAAATGGAGGCAAACAATGTACCAGATACAGAGTTGGAAACACTGATTATAAAGATTTTCAATGAACATAGGAGAAGAATAGATGAACTCAACAAAGAGATAGTAAATATAAAGAGAATATAAAAACATAAAAAGAACAAGTCAGAAGTGAAGACTACAGTAACTGCAATGAAGAATACGTTAGATGGAATTAACAACAGATTAGATTAAGTAGTGGACTGAATCAGCAATTTGGAAGACAAGGTAGCTGAAAACACAATTGGAACACAAAAATGAAAAAGAATTTTTAAAAATGAAGATAGTTCAAGGGACCTCTGGGATACATCAAGCATAATAACCACACATATCTTAAGAGTACCAGAAGAAGAAGAGAGAGAGAAAGGGATTGAGAACCTATTTAAAGAAATAATGGTTGAAAACTTCCCTAACCTGACAAAGGAAATAAACACACAAGTCCATGAAGTGCAGCAAGTCTCAAACAAGCTGAATTAAAGAGGCCCACTCCAGGACACATCATAATTAAAAAGCCAAAGGTAAAAGACAAAGAGAATATTAAAAGCAGCAAGAGAAAAGCAGTTAGTTACATACAAGAGAGCTCATATAAGACTGTCAGTTGATTTCTCTGCAATAATGTAGCAGACCAGAAGGGACTGGCACAAAATATTCAAAGTGATAAAAAGCAAGAACCTACAATGAAGACTACACAGCAAGGCTATCATTTAGAAACAAAGGAGATATGAAAAGCTTCCCAGAAAAAAAAAGAAAAGTAGTTCATCACCACCAAACCAATATTACAAGAAAAGTTAAACTGACTTTTTTAAGAAGGAAAAAAAAGATTAAAATAATAAATAATAAAATGGCAATAAAAAAGATCAATGAAACCAAGAACTGCTCCTTTGAAAAAATAAACAAAAGTTATAAACTTTTAACCAGACTCTCTAAGAAAAACAAAAGAGAGGACACAAATGAATAAAATCAGAAATAAAAGAGAAATAATAAGTGACACTACATAAATACAAAGAATTATAAGACAATATTACAAACAATTATATGCCAACATATTGGACAACCTAGAAAAAAAATGGACAAATTCCTAGAAACATACAATCTTCAAGACTGAGTCAAAAACAGAAAATCTGAACAGATTTAACTACTAATGAAATTGAATTAGTAATCAAAAACTCCCAACTTACAAAAGTCCTGAACCAGATGGCTTCACAGATAAACTTTACCAAACATTCAAAGAAAAATCAACACCTAACCTTCTCAAACTATTCCAAAAAATTCAAACTAGGGAAGGCTCCCAAGCTCAATTTATGAGGCCAGCATTACCCTGATTCCAAAACCAGACAAAAACTTTACAAAAAATAGAAAATTCTTAGGCCAGTATCTCTGGTAAACATAGATGAAAAAAATCCTCAACAAAATATTAGCAAATAAAATCTAGCAATACATTAAAAAGATCATACACCATGATCAAGTGGGATTTATTCCTGGGATGCAAGTTTGGTTCCATATCCACAAATCAATTAACATGATACACCATAAACAAAATGAAGAACAGAAATAATATGATCATATTAATAGATGCAGGAAAAGCATTTGATAAAATTCAGCAGCCATTTATGAGAAAAACTCTCAGCAATGTTAGAATAAGAGGAATATACCTCATTGTAATAAAGGCCATATATGACAAACCCATAGCTCACATCATACTCAATGGTGAAAAGTGACAAGTGTTTTTCTTAAGGAATAATACAAGTATGTCCATTTTGACCAGTTTTATTCAACACAGTTTTGGAAGTCCTAGCCACAGCAATAAAACAAGAACAAGAAATAAGAGGCATTCAAATTGGAAAAGAAAAATTAAAACTATCATTATTGGATCCAAGATGACAGGAGATTAGGTGGAAGCTACACTAACCCCCTCCCAGGATCAAATAGGACTTACAACTAAATTTTAGAAAAATCATCCTGAATAACCAACTGAAGACTACCTGGAGAGAAGCCTTATAACAACAACTTACAAAAGAAGCCACATCAAATCTTAGTAGAAAGGTGGAGGTGTGAGAGGGCTGGCCAGACTCCCACAGGTGGCAGCTGAAGTTCCATAGATGAGTTCCCCCTGAGAAGTGTGGGGTCTAAACCCCAAGCTTGGCTCCCAAGTCTAGAGCACCAGAACTGGCAAAGGCTCCCACATAACATCTGCCTGTGAAAAGCAGCAGGGTTTCTGTCCACCAGGGAGAGATAGCTAGAGGCATAGGCACTCTCTTAAAGGGCCAATGCACAAAATTTTGTTTGCAGCCACTCACCCTGAGCTCCAGTGGAGGGAGGGAAGAGCAAACTAGAGCCACGTGAGGAGAGTCTGGGGTTGGTGGCTCTAGAGCAGGGGTGGGCAAACTTTTTGACTCGAGGGCCACAATGGGTTCTTAAACTGGACCGGAGGGCCGGAACAAAAGCATGGATGGAGTGTTTGTGTGAACTAATATAAATTCAAAGTAAACATCATTACATAAAAGGGTACGGTCTTTTTTTTTTTTTAGTTTTATTCATTTCAAACGGGCCGGATCTGGCCCGTGGGCCGTAGTTTGCCCACGGCTGCTCTAGAGCAAGAGCTGAAGGATCAGCCACAAGAATTCCTATCCTGAGTCATCCCCCCATATTGCAGAAGCCACCTATCTCTGAGAGAGATTTCCACTCCATGTGTCATCAGCTGGGGGGAAGCAATAGCCCCACCCACAGGAATGCCTCTTACCTCACCCTGTGGAGCTTAAGCCCGGCCTAGGAGTACAGCTACAGGCTCTTTCAGGGATTAAGCCTAACAGGACCCTACAGGCAAAGGTAGATCTCTGGGTACTTTGAAACTTTTGCCAACTGGCCGCTAGGCAGTATTGGTAAAAGCCTGCCTTGGTGTGCATCTTATCCTTTCCACACGCACCCAAGCCCCTTCAGAGGGAGGCACAAGCTGTGGATCACTGATAGCTCCAAACAGGTTGCCCTGGGCCAGTCACAGCAAGCATCTGACATAGACATGCACCAGAGTCCCTCAAAAAAGTTCAAAAAAAAAACACACCCATTGGCCAGCTTCAGACATGAACAGAGCAGGATCAAATAAGCTTCACAAGCAGCATATCCACAGGGAAATCTGGGTAGGCACCAAACCCTGCCAAGGCAAATTCCACTTCATGTCATCAGCACCTGCACAGCAGCTTGCACATTGTGTTGGTGGTTGAGCTTCACAGTCATCCAACCTGAGATTTGACCACACACACAAGTGGGCCAATAGCAATCAAGACTTAATTATAACAGGAGGGCCCACATAACATGCACAAGGGACATTCCTAGAGCACCCAGTTCAAGTGAGCAAGGAGACTGCACCACTGGGTCCCTTTATGTTAAAGCTATCCACACATAAGGCCAGCCTACCAAAACTGGGAGTCATAGAAGAACTATCTAATACATTGAAATAAACAAAGAGGCAGACAAAATGAGGAGACAAAGAAAGAGGCACCAAATGAAAGAACAAGAGGATACTCCAGAAGAAGAGCTAAAGGAAATGGAGGCAATCATTTTATCAGATATAGAATTCTCCCAAAACTGAATCAGGAAGAATCAGAAAACCTGAAAAGGACAATAGCAACTGATGAAATAGAAGCAGTAATAATAATAATAATAATAATAATAATACTCTCAGGGAAAAAAAAAGCCCAAATCCAGACAACTTCACAGGGGAGTTTTACCAAACATTCAAAGAAGAACTAGCACCTACTACTCCTCAAACTATTCCAAAAAATCAAAGAGGAAGGAACACTTCCAAGCTCTTTTTATGAGGCCAGCATTATCCTAATTCCAAAATCAGATAAAGACACTACAAAGAAAGACGATTATAGGCCAATATCCCTGATGAACATAGATGCTAAAATCCTCAACAAAATATTAGCAAATAGGATTCAGCAATATATTAAAATGATCATAAGTCATGACCAAGTGGAATTTATTCCAAGAATGCAAGGCTGATACAATATTTGCAGATCAAGAAATATGATACATTACATTTACAAATTGAAAGACAAACATCACATGATCATATCAATAGATGCAGAAAAAGCATTTGACAAAATCTAACACCCATTCTTGATAAAAACTCAGCAAAGTAAAAATAGAGGGAGCATATCTCAACATGATACAGGCCATATATGACAAACCTACAGCAAACATTATACTCAATGGGCAAAAACTAAAACCCATTTCCCCTAAGAACAGGGACAAGACAAGGATGTCAGCTTTCACCATTCTTATTCAACATAGTACTGGAAGTTCTATCCACAGCAATCAGATAAGAAGAAATAAAAGGCATCCAAATTTGAAAGCAGAAAGTAAAACTCTCATTATTAACAGATGACATAATATTGTGCATAGAGAACCTTAAAGACTCTACCAAAAAAACTAATACATATATTTAATAAATGAATGTGGCAATGTAGTAGGATACAAAATCGACATCCAAAAATTGATGGCTTTTTTATATACCAATAATAAATTCTCAAAAAGAGAAACTAAACAAGCAATCCTATGTACCATTACAACAACAACAAAATTAAGATACTTAGGAATAAAATTAACCCAGGAGGCAAAAGACCTGTACTCAGAAAACTACAGGATATTGAACAAAGAGGTAGAAGAAGATATAAAGGGGAAGAATATATCATGTTCATTGATTGGTAGAATAAACATCATTAAAATGTCCATACTACTGAAGTCACTCTTCAGATTCAATGAATCCCTATTAAAATATCAACAGCATATTTCACATATCTATAACAAATACTCCAAAAATTTATATGGAATAAAAAATGACCCTAAATAGCTGCAGCAATGTTGAGGAAGAAATTCAAAGTTGGAGGAATCACAGAACTTATATTTAACTCTTAAAGGAACTTGAAAAAGAACAAGAAAGTCCAAGTGAGTAGAAGGAAGGAAATAATAAACATAAGAGTAGAAGTAAACAATATATACAAAGGAACAATGATAGACACACAGTCAGACCTCAAGGACAATTGGTTGAATGAACTAGTAAGAAGTAAATATGGGAGAAAAAATGGTGGCGGAGTAAGTGGAAGTTCACAGTATGCTTCCAGGACCAAACTGGAATTACAACTAAAATACTAACACAAAAAACACACTGAATAATCTACTGAAGAATATCTGGAGAGAATTCTGATAACCATGGATGGGAAGTAGAGACCACATAGAGACTGGTAGAAAGGGCAAAGGTGTGAAAGGGCTGGCTGGACTCCTGCAGACAACAGCTGAAGTTCTGGAGAGATATTTCAGATGTAGGGGGTTGCTACTGAGAACTCTGGGGTCTAATCCCCAAGATGGGCCCCCAGCAGAGAGCACCAGTACTGAGAAAGGTGACCACATGATATCTAGCTGTGAAAAACATCTGGATTGCTGTCTGCCAGGGAGAGACAGGTGGAAATGCAGGCACCCTCTTAAAATCCAAAACACATTTTGAGTGCAGCCACTCACCTTGGGCACCAGCAGAGGAAGGGCAGAGTGGACTGGAGCTATATAAACATAAACCAGGGTTGGAGGATCTGGGTTAGAGCTCAGAAGGCAGACACCCTGCTTTCCTATGCTAAGTCATTCACTCATTCTGTGGAGGTCATCTTTCTCTGGCTATCCTGCCATTTTTGCCTGGGGGGGGGGAGGGTTGTCCTGATCCACTCTATTGGAAAATCCCTTGCCCTACACTGTGGAATTTTTGAGGCCCATTAAGAGACTAAGAATAACAATTAGCCTCCAGGCAGAAGCAATTATCCCACTCTGTTAAAAACCTCTCACCCCACCTGTGGATGATTGCCTGAGGGCTACTCAAGACTGAATCCAATCAGACTGCAGGCAGAGGTGGTCTCTGGAGGCTTTGAGTGGTTGCCTGATCTAATTAGTCAGAAACAGCCATTTGGGTCCCTGCCCCAGACACTATCCCAGACTGCTCAGTGAGGCAAAAGCCATTGTGACCTCAAGTGCCTGCAGCTGACACCTGCAGGACCAGCTCCATGGTTGAAGGAAGTACAGCTCATAACAGGATCAAACAAGGTGTGAGACCCAAGGCAGACCCAGCCTATGGACTAAGGAGTCCCCGACCACTGGACATGTGGCATAATGAAATTGGAATTGAAAAGAACTCACAGCAAGTCAGAGAAGATAACCCTCCCACACATGGGACATCAAAAATCAAGTCCAAATTACAACAGGAGAGCACAAACAAAACACACAAGTGGCATTCTTAGATCATTCAGCTCAGGTGAACAAGGAGACTACACCACTGGACACCTCAATATATTTTTTACATAAGGCCATATCACAAAGACTGGGAGGCATAGCAGTTTTATCTAACATAGAAGCAAACACAAAGAGATAGCTAAAATTGGTAGACAAAGAAACAATCCCCAAATGAGAGAAAAGAAGGAATCTCAAGAAAAAAGAACTAAATGAAATGGAGACAAACAATCTATCAGACATATAGAGTTCAAAGCAATGGTTTAAAAGATGCTCGAGGAACTTAGTGCAAATTACAACAGCATGAAAAGGGAAATAGAGGCCATTAACAAGAACCAGACAGAAATGAAGAATGATATATTTGACATAAAGAACACACTGGAAGAAATTAAAAGTAGACTGGATGAAGCAGAGGACTGAATCAGCAATTTGGAAGACAAGGTAGAAATAAATACCCAATTAGAGCAGCAAATAGAAAAAAGAATTAAAAATCAGGAATATAGCTTAAGGGAGCTCTGGAACAACAAGAAATGAAACGACATCCACATTACAGGAATACAAGAAAAAGAAGAGGATGAGCAAAGAACAGAGAGCCTGTTTAAAGAAATAATGACAGAAAAATTCCCCACCTTGTAAAGGAAAATGTCACACAAGTTCAGGAGCCACAGAGGGTCCCAACCAAGATAAACTCAAGGAGACACACAGCTATACACATCATACTTAAAATGGCAAATGTTAAAGACAAAGAAAGAATCTTAAGGGCAGCGAGAGAGAAAGAGAGAGAGAGAGAGAGAGAGAGAGGAACTTACATACAAAGGAGTTCCCATTAGAATGTCAACCAACGTCTCAAGAGAAACACTTCAGGCCAAAGGGGAGTTGCATGAAGTACTCAAAGTAATGAAAACCAAGAGCCTAAATCCAAGACTTATATATCCAGTGAGGATATCATTTAAAATTGAAGGTGAAATGAAAAGCTTTCCAGACCAAAAAAAAATGTTTAAAGGAGTACATTACCATCAAACCATGTAAGAAATGTTAAAGGGAATGCTTTCAGAAGAAGAAAAGGACAGAGAGAGGATCATATGCATAAAGAAAATAAAAATGGCAATAAATAAATACCTATGAATAATAACCTTAGGGGGGGATAAGGACACATATGTAATACCTTAATCAATAAAGAAAAATAAATAAATTTAAAAATAATAATAACCTTAAATATAAATAGATTAAATGCTCCAGTCAAAAGACACAGACAGGGTGAATGAATGGATATGAAAACATGACCCATATATATGTTGTCTACAAGAGAACCACCTCAGAACAAAAGATACACACAGACTGAGAGTGAAGGGAAGGAAAAATATATTCCATAAAAATGGAAAGGAAAAAAAAAGCTGGAGTAGCAATACTTATATTGCAAAATGACTTCAAAACAAAGGGCATAGCCTAGCCAGCTTGACTGAGTGGATAGAGCATTGGCCTGCGGACTGAAAGGTCCCTGGTTTTTTTTTTTGTTTTTTTTTTTTTAATATATATTTTTATTGCTTAAATTATTACAAAGAGTATTACATGTTTCTCCTTTTTTTCCCCCACACTTGACAATCCCCTGGCCTCCCTTACCCCGCCCCCCCAGTGTCTTATGTCCATTGGTTATGCTTATATGCATGCATACAAGTAAAGGTCCCTGGTTTGATTCTGGTCAAGGGCACATGTCCGGTTGCGGGCTCGATACCCAGTGTGGGGCATGCAGGAGGCAGCCAATCAATGATTCTCTCTCATCATTGATGTTTCTCTCTCCTTCTCCCTTCCTCTCTGAAATGAATAAAAATATATTTTAAAAAAAGACCATAACAAGAGACAAAGAAGGTCACTTCAAAATACTAAAGGGAATGATTCAACAAGAAAATATAACCCTTGTAAAGATATAGGCACCAAATATATGAGCAACCAAGTACATTAAAAAGCTCTTGATAGACTTTAAGGGAGAGATTGACAGCAATACAGTCATAGTGAAGGACTTTAACATCCCACTGACATCACTGGATAGATCTTCCAGACAAAAAATTAACAAGAAAACAGAGATCTTAAATGACACACTAGATCAGATGGATCTAACCGATATTGACAGAACATGTCACTCCAAAGCAACAGAATGCACATTCTGCTCAAGTGCACATAGAACATTCTGAAAAATAGACCACATGTTAGGACATAAAACAAGTCTACAAATTCAAGAAGATTGATATAATACAAAGCATCTTCTCAAATCAAACTGACGTGAAATTAGAAATCAACTACAATTTTTAAAAAAATGAAAAACAAATATATGCAGGCAAAATATCATGTTATTAAACAATGAATAGGTTACCAATGAGATCAAGCAAGAAATTAAAAACTTTTGGGAAACAAATGAAAATGAACACACAACCACACAAAACCTATGGGACATGGCAAAAGCAATCCGGAGAGGGAAAGTCATAGCACTACAGGCTAATCAAGAAACAAGAAAAAGGACTAATAAACTAACCCTACAACTAAAAGAATTACAAATAGAACAGCAAGAAAAGCCCAGAGGAATTAAAAGGAAGAAAATAATAAAGATCAGAGTGGAAATAAATGACAGACCAAAAAAGTACAAAAAATCAATAATTCCAAGATCTGGTTCTTTGAAAAGATAAACAACATTTATGAACCCCTAGCCAGATTCATCAAGAAACAAAAAGAGAGGACCCAAATAAATAAAATCAGAAATGAAAGGTGTGATATAACAATGTACACCACGGAAATACAAAGGATAGTAAGCAAATATTATGAACAACTATATACCAACAAAAAGGACAACCTGGGTGAATGGACAAATTCCTAAAAACATACAATCTTCCAAAAGTCAATCAGCAAGAATAAAAAATCCTGAGTAGGGCAATAACAACTGATGAAATTGAAGCAGTAATTTAAAAATGTCTAGCAAACAAAAGTCCTGGACAAAACAAATATATGCAGGCAAAATATCATGTTATTAAACAATGAATAGGTTACCAATGAGATCAAGCAAGAAATTAAAAACTTTTGGGAAACAAATGAAAATGAACACACAACCACACAAAACCTATGGGACATGGCAAAAGCAATCCGGAGAGGGAAAGTCATAGCACTACAGGCTAATCAAGAAACAAGAAAAAGGACTAATAAACTAACCCTACAACTAAAAGAATTACAAATAGAACAGCAAGAAAAGCCCAGAGGAATTAAAAGGAAGAAAATAATAAAGATCAGAGTGGAAATAAATGACAGACCAAAAAAGTACAAAAAATCAATAATTCCAAGATCTGGTTCTTTGAAAAGATAAACAACATTTATGAACCCCTAGCCAGATTCATCAAGAAACAAAAAGAGAGGACCCAAATAAATAAAATCAGAAATGAAAGGTGTGATATAACAATGTACACCACGGAAATACAAAGGATAGTAACCAAATATTATGAACAACTATATACCAACAAAAAGGACAACCTGGGTGAATGGACAAATTCCTAAAAACATACAATCTTCCAAAAGTCAATCAGCAAGAATAAAAAATCCTGAGTAGGGCAATAACAACTGATGAAATTGAAGCAGTAATTTAAAAATGTCTAGCAAACAAAAGTCCTGGACCAGATGGATTTACAGGTGAATTTTACCAAACATAGAAAAACTAATACCAATCCTCCTCAAATGATTCCAAAAATTCAAGAGGAAGGATCATTTCCAAGCTCTTTTCATGAAGCCAGCATTATCCTAAATCCAAAACCAGATAAAGACACTACAAAGAAAGAAAATTACAGGCTAATATCCCTGATGAACACAAATGCTAAAATCCTCAACAAAATATTTCCAAATCATAATCAGCAATATATTAAAAAGATTATACACCATGATCAAGTGGGATTCATTCCAGGGATGCAAGTCTGATACAATAATCGCAAATCACTGAATGTGATACATCATATAAACAAATTGAAGACAAAATTCACATTATCTTATGGATAGATGCAGAAAAAGCATTTGACAAAATCCAACACCCTTTTTTTAATAAAACCTCTCAGTAAAGTGGGAATAGAGGGATCATACGTCAACATAATAAAGGCCATATATGACAAACCTACAGCTAACATAATACTCAATGGGCAAAAACTAAAAATGTTTCCCTTAAGAGCAGAAAGAAGACTAGGACATCCATTTTCACGACTTTTATTCAACATAATACTGGAAGTTCTAGCCACATCCATCAGAAAAGAAAAGATAAAAGGCATCCAAATTGGAAAGGATGAAGTAAAACTGTCATTATTCGCAGATGACATGATATTATACATAGAAAACCCTAAAGACTGCACCAGGAAACAACTAGACTTAATAAATGAATCAGCAAGGTAGCAAGATACAAAATCAACATCCATAAATCTATGGCATTTTTACACACCAATACTGGATGCTCAGAAAGAAAACTAAAAAAGCAATCCCATTTACCATTTCAATAAAAAAATAAGATACCTAGGAATAAACTAAACCAAAGGGGTTAAAGAACTGTACTTGGAAAAGTTTAGGACAGGGGTGGGCAACCCCTGGCATGCATGCCAAACATGGCACTCCAGTAACTTTTGCTGGCACGTGAAACCCTCTCTTATAATCTTCCATTTACAATTTTTTTCTTAATATCGACTTTTTTATTTTTCAGATAAATTCAGTGTAGGTGCATCTTAGATAAATAAATAATTTTACATAACAAGTTATCTTAAAGACCATAGACATGGATTGACGAGAGAGGGGAAGAGCAATTTCTATGCCTCTGCCTTAACTCTCCCTGCCTTCCTAGATCCGACCAGTGTTTTGGTTTCATCCACATACGCTTGTGAATCTTTGTTCTCAGTGATGAATTTGTTAAGTCTCGCAATAGGAGTAGCCTGGCGGATGAAAGTAGTAGCTCGTGCATATCTCTGAAGGTCACGAAATATAAACCTGATGTAAAATCTCTGTCATCAGTGATGCAGCAGCAAAAGTCCCACTGATAATATCAAACGGAGTCATAAAGTTTTCTGTCGGACTATCAGTGTACATGTATACATTAAAAAATAAATGTATTTTTCATCATCATATACTGTGTTTTTGTCGCTCGAATGAATTTTATTATTTCTTCAAGGTTCTTCACATATGTACACCTTAAGAGATATCAAGTAGGCGTAACATGTTCTCAAAAAATTAGGGTTGGCACACGGAAGAATTTTGAGTCAGAGATTTTGCTGGTTTTGGCACACACTCACAAAAAGGTTGCCCACCCCTGCTTTAGGACATTGAAAAAATAAATAGAGGAAGATACAAATGGAAACGTTTACCATGTTCATGTATTGGAAGAATTAACACCTTTAAAACGTCTATACTATGAAAGCAATCTACAGATTCAACACAATCCCTATTAAAATACCAATGTCATACCTCACAGAGTATAACAAATACTCCAAAAATGTATATGGAAAAATAAAAGACCCCGAATAGCTGCAGCAATCTTGAGAAAGAAGAATGAAATAGGAGGAATCACAATATCGGATATCAAACTATACTACAAAGCCATTATAACCAAAACAGCCTGGTACTGGCACAAGAACAGGCACTTACACCAATGAGTCAGAACAGAGATCCCAGAAATAGACCTACACCATTATGGTCAATTAATATTTAACAAAGGAGGAAAGAACATACAACATAAATACCCACAAATCAGTTGAATTTTTATACATTAATAATGAACTATCAGAAAGATAAACTAAGAAAACAACCTCATTCACAGTTTCTTCGAAAAGAATAAAACACCTAGGAATAAATTTAACCAAGGATGTAAAACATCTGTACTTAGAAAATTACAAGACACTGAAGAAAGAAATTGAAGAAGATACAAATAAATGGAAGCATATACCATGTTCATGGATAGGAAGAATTAACGTCACTAAAATGTCCAAACCACTCAAAGCAATCTAAATATTCAAGGCAATTCCTATCAAGATACTAATGATATATTTAACAGAACTAGAGCAAATATTCCAAAAATATATATGGAACCACAAAAGACCCCAACTAACAACAGCAATCTTGAGAAAGAAGAACAAAGTTGGATGACTCATGCTCCCTAATATCAAACTATACTACCAGGCCATAGTAATCAAAGCAGCTTGGTACAGAGATAAAAATAGACTTATATATCAATAGAACAGAATAGAGAGCCCAGAAATAAACACACACCTTTATGATCAATTAATATTTGACAAAGGAGACAAAAACATACAATGCGCTAAAGATAGTCTATTCAATGGTGTGTTGGGAAAATTGGACAGATACATTCAAAAAAATGAAACTAGACCACCTTCTTACACCACACAGAAGATTAAATTCAAAATGGATTAAAGGCTTAAATGTTATACTTGAAACCATAAAAATCCTAGAAGAAAATATAGGCAGTAAAATCTCAGATATTTCTCATAGCGATATTTTTATTGATATATCTCCTCAAGCAAGGGAAACAAAAGAAAAAAATAAACAAATGGGACTACATCAAACTAAAAAGTTTTTACACAGCAAAGGAAACCATCAACAAAATGAAAAGACAACCCAGTGACTGGCAGAATATATTCACCAATGATATATCTGATAAGGGGTTAATATCTAAAATTTATAAAGGACTCAAACAACTGAACACCAATAAAAAACAACAAACAATCAAATTTTAAAATGGGCAAAGAACGTGAATAGACACTTTGAAAGAGGACACACTAATGGCCAATGAACACATGAAAAGATATTCAATGCCACTAATCATTAGAGAAATGAAAATTAAAACCTCAGTAGATGACCAGTCAATGTGGCATAGAAGTTGAGCATCCACCTACAAACCAGGAGGTCATGGTTCAATTCCCAGTCAGGGAACATGCACAGATTCCAGGCTC
This sequence comes from Myotis brandtii, assembly GCF_000412655.1. Taxonomy (NCBI): domain Eukaryota; kingdom Metazoa; phylum Chordata; class Mammalia; order Chiroptera; family Vespertilionidae; genus Myotis; species Myotis brandtii. Next base: position 1,041,542 of record NW_005369409.1, on the reverse strand, counting down.
AATCTCCAGTGGAGAAACATGCATGAGACAGCTGATCAATGATTCTCTCCCTTCCACTCTGAAATCAATAAAAATATATTTTATAAAACACAATGACATATCACCTCAGATCTATCATCAATAAATCACAAACAACAAGTGTTGGCGAGGATGTGGATAAAGGGGAACCCCTCATACACTGTTGGTGGGAATGCAGATTGGTACAGCCACTGTGGAAAGAAGAATGGAGACAACTCAAAAAATTAAAAATGGAACTGCCTTATGACCCAGTGATTCCACTTCTGGGAATTTATCTGAAGAAACCCAAAACACTAATTTGAAAAAAATATATAGACCCCTATGTTCATTGAAGCATTATTTACAATCCCAATATTTGGAAGTAGCACGAGAGTTCATCAGTAGATGATTGAATAAAAAATCTGTGGCACATTTACACAATGGAATACTACTCAGCCATAAAAAATAATTTACCTTTTATGACAACATGGATGGCCCTGGAGAACATTATGCTAAGTGAAATAAGCCAGTCAGAGAAAGACAAGTACCATATTATTTCACTCATATGTTCAATCTAATGAACAAACTGAACTAATAAGCAAAATAGAGACAGATTCATAGATAGATAACAGGCTGACATCTCTGGGGGAGGTGGAGGATAGAGGGATGAAGCAAAAAAGGAAAAAAAAGAGAAATAATTCATGGAAATGGACAACAGTTTGGTGATTGAGGGAGGTGGGTGGAGGTTGATTAAGGTATAAGGGGGGAAAGTAGTGATGGAAAAATAAATTAATACATAAATAATTCTCATTCTTTGCTGAAGACATAATACTATATATAAAGAACCCGAAAGATTCCACCAAAAACTTCTAGAACTGAAGAAATTGCTTCAGCATATGTCTGAGATTTTGTTGCCTGTGGATTTCTCTAGTATTTTTATGGTTTCCCATCTTATGTTTAAGTCCTTTATCCATTTTGAGTTTATTTTTGTGTATGGTGTAAGTTGGTGGTCTAGTTTCATTTTTGCATATATCTGTCCAATTTTCCCAAAACCATTTATTGAAGAGACTGTCTTAACTCCATTGGATGTTCATGCTTCCTTTGTCAAATATTAATTGAGCCTAGTGGTTAGGGTTGATTTCTGGGTTCTCTATTCTATTCCATTGATCTATATGTCTGTTCTTGTGCCAGTACCAGGCTGTTTTGAGAAGAGTGGCTTTGTAGAGATTAACCAAAGAACATACATGCATATACATATAGCCCATGGACATAGACAACAATGTGGTGAAGGCCAGGGGTGGGACAGGGGCTGGGTGGAGGGGAGCAAAGAAGGGGAAATGGAGGTCATCTGTAATACTATCCACAGCAACAAAAACTATAAAGAAAAAGTCAGTAATAATACCAAGATGCTTTTATTCAACATTGTATTGGAGGTCCTAACAATGTACAAAGGTCTGAAAAATGAATTAAACTCATAAATACCTAGAAGAAAAAAATACTGACATTTGTCACTGACATAATCAATATCTGAAAACCCAAGTCCATGAAAATTACTAAGCTTTTTTGTTGTTTTTGTCGTTGTTGTTAACCCTCACCTAGGATATTTTTTCTATTGGTTTTTTTTTTTATGGGAGAGTGAAAGGGAGATATAGAGAGAGATACAGAGAAAGAGGGAGAGAGAAAGAGAGAGAAACATCAATGTGAGAGGGGCACATCCATTAGCTGTCTCCCACACGTGCCCCAACCAGGGCTGGAGATAGAATCCACAATCAGGTACGTGCCCTTGACTGGAAATCAAACCCATGACCCTTCAATATGCAGGCTGACGCTTTAACCACTGAGCAACACTGGCCAGGGTGAAAATCACTAAGTTCAATTGGCTGGCCAGATACAAGATCATCTAGTCAGTTTCCCATATATAAGCAATGACAAGTTGGAATTAACAGGATAAAAAAATCTCATTCACACTAGGAAAACAACTATTTTAACACTAATAAGCTCTAAAAGAAAGGTAGAAAACCAAGTGAGGAATAGTAATAAAACTTTCCTTAGGCACCGAAAATTATACTTGAATATATACACCTTTGTTCCTAAATGGAACAACTAAACTTTATAAACATGTACTTCTCCAACAATCTACTAGTATAAATGCTACAAATTCAATGCAATGTTTAGCACATAATATGGTTAGTATAATGCCTAGCACACAGTAGCACTTAATGAAATTTACTGAATGAATGAATGAACACACATGTGAACAAAAGAATACAAACACACATGCCAAGTAAAAGCAAAATTAAAGACTTGGAATTGGTTACCTGTGAGGAATCTAAGAAAATACCCACATTTCCAGTTTGGATAAAAGAATGGGCAGTTGTGCCAGCACCTAAGATAGAAACTACCTAAAAAATGAGTGTCAACTAAGCTAGGTGCTAATATTACAACTATGAATAAAAAAATTATTGTGCCTTAAGACCTCATAATACCTACAGGAAAAAGAACATTATAAACTGATGAACAAATATAGATACACAGGCAGAGAAGCACTGAACAGACTGTCAAACTACAGCAGGAAGGCTGGGGAAGGTTGGCGGGGGTGGGAGGGAGGTAAGAGATCAACCGAAGTACCTGTATGCATGCATATAAGTGTAACCAATGAATGCAAGACACCGGTGGGGGAGGTTGAGGGCATGTGCCGGGGGGTAGGGGAGGCCATGGGAAGGTCAATGGGGGAAAAAGGGAGACATATGTACTACTATTTATAATACTTTAAACAATAAAATAAAATTTTTAAAAAAGAATTGAAAAAAAATCCTTCTAGAACTGAACAATAAAATCAGTAAAATAGTAGGACACAAGATTAATATTCAGAAATCCATTGCATTATTATACACCAATACAAAATTATCAGACAGAAAAATTAAGTAAACAATTCCATTTAAATAGTACTATAAAGCACCTAGGAATAAATTTATTCAAGGAAGTAAAAAGACATGTACTCAGAAAATTATGAAACACTAAAGAAAGAAATCAGAGAAGGTACAAATAAATGGAAGCATATACTGTGGTCATGGATAGAAAGAATTCATTAAAATCATTAAAATGTGCATACTACCCAATGCAGTTTACAGATTCAATAAGATCTCTATCACAATACCAATGAGATTTTTCACAAAAGTAGAATAAATAATCCTAAAATTTATATGTACCCAAAAAAGGCTCTGAATAGCCACAGCAATCTTGAGAAAGAACAACAAAGTTGCAGGTATGCTACTTGATATAAAACTATACTACAAGCCTTTCCTTATCAAAACAGCATGGTAGTGGAATAAAAACAGACACATAGATCAATGGAACACAGAAACAAACCCATTCTTATATGAACAATTAATCTAGGACAAAGAAGGCAAGAATATAAAATAAGGTAAAGATTGTCTCTTCAGTAAATGGTATTGGGAAAACTGAATAGACACATGCAAAACAACGAAACTGGGTCACTTTCTTACACCATGTACAAGAACAAACTCGAAATGGATTAAGACTTAAATGTGATATCTAAAACTATAAAAAACTCCTAGAAGAAACATAGGCAGTAAACTCTTTCACATATTTCTTCGTAATATTTTTTGGGATATGTCTCCTTGGACAAGGGAAACAAATGAAAAAATAAACAAATGGGATTACATCAAACTATAAAGTTTTTGCATAGCAGAGGAAACCATAAACAAAATTAAAGACAACCTACTGGCCCTGGCCAGTGTGGCTCAGTTGGTTGGAGTGTCATCCCATAAACTGAAAGGTCACGGGTTCAATTCCCTCTCAAGGCACACACCTAGGCTGTAAATTCGATCACTCCATCAGAGAGCATACAGGAGGCAATTGGTCGATGTTTCTCTCTCTTTCCCTTCCTCTCTCTCTCAAAGCAATAAACATAGCCTCAGGTGAGAATTTAAATAAATAAATAAATAAATAAATAGCAACCTACTGAATAGAAGATATTTGCCAATGATATATCTAATAAGGGATTGATATCCAAAACAATAAGGAACACATACAACTTAACACCAAAAAGAAATAATCTGATTAAAAAATGGACAGGTAACCTGAATAGACTTTTCTCCAAAGAGGACATACAGATGTCCTATAACATATGAAAAGATGCTTATCATTAATCAGATAATGTAAATTAAATCTACTATGAAATGTCACCCCACACCGTCAGAATGACTATCATCAACAAATCAACAAGGAGCAAAGGTGGTAAGCATGTGGAGAAAAGGGAATCTTTGTGCACTGTTGGTGACATAGTATATTGGTGCAACCACTGTAGAAAACAGTATAGAGGTTCCTCAAAAAATTAAAAATTAAACCATCATATAAACCAGAAATCCCATTTCTGGGTATTTATAGAAAGAAATCCAAAACACCAATTCAAAAAGATAGATGCACCCTTAAGTTCATTGCAGCATTATTTTTCAATAGCCAGGATATGGAAGCAATCTAAGTGTCCATCGGTAGATGAATGGATTAAAAATTGATACATTTATATAATTGAATATTATTCATCTATAAATAAGTGAAATTTTGCCATTGATGACAACATAGATGAACTTAGTCAGACAGAAAAAGACAAATACCATATGATTTCGGTTATATGTGGAATCTCATGAACAAAATAAATGAACAAACAGAAATAAACTCATAGATATAGAGATCACATTGATGATCACCAGATGAAGGGGGTTTGAGAGACTGGGTGAAAAAAGTGAAAGGGATTAAGATGTACAAATTGCCAATTATAAAAATAGTCATGGGAATATAAAGTACAGGATAGGGAGTATAGTCAATAGCATTTTAATAACTATGCATGGTGTAGGATGGGTATTATACTTATCGGGGTGATCACTTCATGAAGTATATAAATATCTAATCACTATGTTGTGCACTTGAAACATATAATACTAGGAGTCCCTCAGCCTGGCCTGTGAGATCGGGCCGAAAGCGGCTCTCCGACATCCCCCAAGGGGTCCTGGATTGTGAGAGGGTGCAGGCCAGGCTGAGGGACCCCACCAGTTCACAATCAATCTGGGCCGGGGAGGGACATGGGAGATTGGCCAGCAGGGCGGGACCACTGGAGGGCTCCAGGGCAGTCTGGCCCATCTCGCTCAGTCCAGATAGGCTGGACCCCAGCAGCAAGCTAACCTACTGGTCGGAGCATCTACCCCCTAATGGTCAGTGCACATCATAGCAACTGGTCGACTAGTCGACTATCTGCCCCCTGGTGGAAAGTGCATGTCATAGCGAGCAGTTGAGCAGCCTTAGCATATCATTAGCATATTTCGCTTTGATTGGTTGAACACATGACCAGATGACCCAACACTTAGCATATTAGGTTTTTATTATGCAGGATTATATGTCAACTGTATTTGAAAAATAATTTTTAAAAATGCAAGGGAAAAATGATCTGGTAAAGGTGGACTGTAGTAGTGGTCAGCTATTGCCACAGATATATAAAGCTGCAACCAGGCCTTCTGCATCTTGATGTTGATCCAGATAAGACTGTTCCTACCATCACCTGGCATGGAAAATTGGCACCATATGCTGCCAGAGCAGTGACCTGGGAGCTAGGTTTGGAAGGCTATGTGCACTGCTTCTCTGCCCCACCTCTACATGGAGGAAATTCATTTGGCTGATTTTTAGAAACACTCTCTAGGAGAAATGTGAAGTAGGTTTCTAATCTTGCTCTGCTTAGACATAAATTAAGATCTTGTTTGTTCAGAATGACTACTGCCACATCCTGCCAGAAACTCCACTGTGCTCTCTGTGTGTGCAACCTCTATTCATTAGGTTATTTTTTTTGGCCAGGAGCTCACACTGTGCTTTGTTCTCATTGCTCTGCCACTCCCATGGACTGGCTGCCCAGAAAACCAGACAGTGACCCCTGATTCACTCTTCCACCAATTCTATTCATATATCCTCATTGTCTTTGGATGATGTGACTAAGAACCTCAAAGCAGATGCTAAAACCCTTGTGTACTAATCCAGAATTACAAGCTCCTCCCAGGCCCTGGAGACAGGAAATCCAGCTGCAAGGCCTCTCCTCCTGCCCCACCCAAAATGGCAGTACAGTTGGGGACATGGAACTCTGAAACACTGGCTCTCCTAGATTGCTTTGAGCAACAGTAAGTTCTGACCTTATTTTGAGGCAGAACAAAAAATTGTCTACAAGGGATTTGGAGGGGAACTAAAAGGTCTCTCTATCCCAAAACATCTTTATTCACCTACCTACACTCCAATATACTTGGAGTCATTCCTTTAGGTTAAGCAACTATGCTGCCAAAAGTGCCCCAGAGGAAAAATGATACAGGGAAGGGGCCCCCAACTCAGTATAAGATTACCTAGATTCTAGCCCTATTTCTGCTATATGATCTTGGACAAGTCCCTTCTCTTTTCTGATCCTCAGTTGCCTCAATATACTACATAAGTGGGTGTTGGATGAGGTCATCCCTTAGGCCACTTCTGACCATAACATTCTATATTAGGTTGACTCAAATTTAAGATCAAATGTCACTTTGCCCAGGCTACCATTACATTGCTAGTATTTATTGATCCATTTGTTTGAATTGACTAGATATGTCACTGAAAAAAGAAAGAGCCAGGGACATGGATAGGTCACATAGATTTCCAAAAGATACAGAAATCATTCATGAAAACAAATCCTTATAGAACAACCAGAGATTAGAGTTCTCATCCACTTTTCTTCCCTAGTTGCCTCATCCCCACCTCATTCCCTTCTGCTCCCCACCAATGACTATCTGGGTTGGAAGAAGTTAACTTCCAGGAAGAAGGTAGAGAAAAACACTTGGTAAGATGGTAAGGACCTTCTAGGTTGAGGAAGTAAGACAAAATCCTAGATTAACTGTTTCCTATGAGCCCCAGATTAAGGCCCCAGATAGAGCAGCCTCGGGGTGCTATACATTGGAGGAACAGAAGGTGGCCTTCCCAAAAGGGTGGTAAGGTATGTTTCCAGAGGCCTAGGAAAGCAACCACTATGTGGTCTCTTTTCTCAAAGAGGAGGGAAATGTGAGAGACTGGAATCCCAGATACACTACACTGGTTTCCTAGGATACCCTAGAGAAGGGTTTTATAATGATAATTGTAGCTAACATGTAATAGCACTATGTGCTAAGTAATATATGAATTTCTTCATATAATTTGAAACAATTAATTCTTATAACAATTCTATAAGGCAAGTATTATTATTATCCCTGTTTTATAGATGAGGGTACTGAATCACAGAGAGGTTAAGTAATTTCCTTAAGGTCACACAGTGAAGAAGGGATAGGTCCAGGATATCAACCCAGACAGTCTGGCTCCATATCTTATGTTCTTAACCCAACTATAGGAAGATAAGTATTCTCTCCAATGTCAAAGATCAGAACTGGGAAAATCCTCAGGGTCATCAAATGGCATCTCTTTATTTTATACATGAAGGAACTGTGGCTCTGAGAGAGAAACTTGTTAAATGTCACATAAGTGAGTAAGGGAGAGTATAACAGAGTCAGACAAGAGCCCTGGTCTGCTGACTCCCAACCACTACTTTCTACTACTGCTTCTTATCCTTCGGTAGGTCTCTTACTGGAATTGCCTTCCTCCCTGATGACATTCCTGATTTGTTCAACCCCACACTTTGTCTTACATGAGTGGAGAGGCAGCCATTTCCATAGTACAAGTCATTATCTTTTCTTTCCAAAATATAAATGAGACTAAAGCTGGCTTCAATCAAGCATTTTATAAATGATCAGATCCCTAAATCCTGACATCACCTTTGAGGGGGTTACGGGTAGAATGCAAAACCAACATTTTCCATCAATAAGAATATCAACACCCAACTATGCCAAGGTCTCGACCTTCTAAGATGAGTGTTCAATGATGTATGAGGTCCGCCTGGTGCTCAGACAAATTTGTGGATTCAAATTTGAATTTTTTAAGGGTCATTCAGGGAAACCAATACCGAGCCCAGCTGGAAAAATTCTGCTTGAATCATTGAGAAATGATGAGTAGAGCTTGTGAAAGTGGAAAATAGGATTGGGAAGTAGGCTCTGGAGGGAATGGGGCTAGCCTGGTTATATCGCTACCAATGTGTACAAGGAGATGGACAGCCTAAGCTCTCCAAAGGCCTGGGCTATTCTTTTTTTGATATGGACTTGTTCATGGCTCACTGCTTCGAGATATTGGATTTCACAAAGCCATCCTCCCCACCCTATTCCCTATTCCATCCTTCCAATGGGTGTGGGAAATGAAAGTCTCCAGTATAGATGGGAAGTTTTAAAGGACTCTTGTGGGGCTGAACCTTTGACCCACATTAGGCACTCTCTCCATTACCCACTTGATTTGTGGGCCTCTGAGCTGGGCACACAACACTGAGCCAAGTGAGGCAGGGCAGACTGACTTCCTCCTGAGGGTAGAAGATAAGAGTACAAGAGCTTTAGAAAGGCAGAAGTGTGGAGGAGGGAAATCTTCTCCAGACAGGGGAGGAGAGTGATCTCAAAAGTCTGGTTGATGTCCCAGGTTAGTATTAATGCCACCTTCTATCACATTCAGACTTTCTACTACAAAGATTTGGTTTAAAAAAAAACAACACCTTCCCACATTAAAAGTAGAGAAAATGGTTTATTCTGAAGCAGCTGTGAAGTTAAATACAAATAATTCCCATTGCATTCACTCGCATATTCATTCATATATTCAGACAACAATATTTATGTACCTATTATGTGCAATGTATCATGGAGAATAAAAATATACAAGTCAGGGGCTCATTCTCCAAAAGCTTACACACAGAAGAAGACATGGCCTATACTCATTCCCAACACCACCTAGTTGTACATGGAAAGGCTTTTAAATGCTGTAAATGAGAGAAGCAGTCTGCTAATGTGAAGGACCTTTAGAAAGGACCGTCTAGTTAAATTTCTTCATTGTCCAAGTAAAGGCAGAAGCCCAAGTAGGAAAAGAGTATTCTCAAGGTTACATGGCCAGGTAATAATAGAACTTATCTTTATACTAGGAATGCAAAGGACTCAAAAATTACCCTAGTTTCGTATGTCAAAACAAAGCTTCAGAGGTGTTTTAAGATCAGATTTAAAGAAGAGGTAGGATTTTTCTCCCAACATTTTATTATGAAAAACTTGAAACATAAAACCAGGGTCAGTTACATAATATATGGAGCAAAGTGAAAAATAGAAATTGGGGGTCCCTCATTCAAAAAGCAGGGGAAAGTCCCGGTAAAAATACAAAAATATAAAGCTTTTTTTTTTTTTTACTTTTCTGTGCGTGAGCTCATGCTTTATGACTCACTTGCTCGCTGTCTCAACTTTTCCTGGTGTTTTCTGTTTGTTTATGTTGTTCTAAGTAAAGAATAATTAAAATTCTAAAATGTTAGCATAAATTTTATTTTTCATATTTATATTATGTAATATCAGTTTTAAATGCAAACATAAGAACATTTAACTCATATGCAGAATCGCCAAAATTACACAATTCATATTTCATACCTTTCACATGCCTATGTAATTCATTCTTACCAGAACAGTGGAAATGCTGCACAAACTTAATTCAACTGGTTTTTATTTCACTTTTTTATATGCACACATTCTACCAACATTCTCTACCTTTGATTTACTGGTAAGGACAGAATAAAATGAAAAGTAACTATGGGTTGCTCTCTTTCTCTTTGCTTCTATATAATCATATTTAGCACTAATGACTGGCTAATATAGGGAAGTAACATGAGTAAGAAAAAACATGGCAGGGCTCCTTGCTCATTCTTGATTTTGAATGCTATTACCTTCTTTTTACATTCAAAGTAAGCTCTGGTTTGAATGGAAGGTCTACTCTTGAGGTTGTCAGTGCCCCCACTGACTCAGTCTTACATGTAACTTGTTTACCTTGTACTTGATTTGAGTCTTGCTGAACTCCCACCCATTGTAGGTCCACTGGAATCCTGTGCTCATGGAGCATTGCAGATACAATATTCAAATGGGGTGCAAGGAACAGTAGACACACATGTTATGTCTATTGACTCTGCTCATGTACATGCTCCATTATCCCACTGGACTTCACTTAAAACATGTAAATTGAAATATGAAATTATTAAGAACTTCAAAAAAGTGATGGTAGAGCATTAAATCAAGTAGCATACATCAGTACAACTTACCACTAACCATTTCAGCATGCATGTCATTAACTAATCTATATTAATAAAAGGGTAATATGCTAATTAGACCAGACATCTTCCAGACGTCCTTCCGGACAAACCCACAGTGGTGGGGGCCAAGGCAGTTAGGGGTGATCAGGCCAGCAGGGGAGGGCAGTTAGGGGCGATCAGGCAGGCAGGCAGGTGAGCAGTTAGGAGCCAGCAGTCCTGGATTGCGAGAGGGATGTCTGACTGCCGGCAGTCGGAAATCCCCCGAGGGGTCCCAGATTGGAGAGGGTGCAGGCCAGGCTGAGGGACCCCCCACCATGCACGAATTTTGTGCAGGTTATTTCTTTTTATTATTTTATTTTATTTTATTATTTATTTTATTATTTTGTGTTAAATATATGTTAACAGTTTTTATAAGGTAAATTGCACATACATTTAAAAACACACATATTAAGGGAACATTTTATGAGTTTTGACAAATACATATACTGTGCCTGTTTAACTCAAATCTCTATCAAGGTATAGAACCTTACCAGCAGCCCAGAAATCTCCTCTTTCCAATCAATTTTGACTGCCATACAACTGTCAGAGGCAACCACAAAAACAGGTAGGGATTTGATATATGAAGACTATAACGATCAAAGTAAAGGAGAAAATGGAGATATGAGGTTAGTAGATGGAAAGCTTGTTTGAAATAAACATTTTGTATAATAATGATAAGAGCTAGCATTTGTTGAGCATTACTTGCCAGGTACTGGGCTACTTATATAAATTAAATTTTATCATTACAATAATCCTATAAAGTAAGTACTGTTAGAATAGTAATTTTACAAATGATAAAACTGAGTCATAGATAACAGCTAATAGGCAACATGCATAGTAGGAAATCGAAGGAAAAAAGATGGCATGGAAAGATGAATCCTGATCATAAAAGACCTTGAATTCCAGTGTGAAGAACTTAGACTATCCTTAAAGTCATGGAAACAGTCAGAGGTTTTTGAGTATAGGTTGAACCTCAACCTAAACTTAATACCTTATACAAAAATCAACTAAAAATGGATCATAGATTTAGACATAAAACATGAAACTATACAAATTTTAAAAAATAACATAAGAGAAAATATTCTGGAGCCAGGGTTTGGTGAAGGGTTCTTGGATATGACACCAAAGCATGATCCATAAAAACTTTGGTAAAATCTACTTGATTAAAATAAAAATTTTTGCTTTGTAAAATATCTTAAGAAAATTAAAACAATATTTTCAAACCACATATCTCACAAAGGAATTGTATCTAAAATATAAAAAACTATCAAACTCAACAGTAAAAGACACATATAAATTCAATTAGAAAATGGATAAAGAAACAAGTGTTGGTGATGATGTAGAGAAAAGGGAACCCTCATGCACTGTTGGTGGGATTGTAAATTTTTTCAGCCACTACAAAAAAATGCTATGGAGGTTCCTCAAAAAATTTAGAATAGAGTTACTATATGTCCCAGCAACCCCTTTTCTGGATGTCTACCCAAAAAACTTGAAGACATTTATCCACTTCTGGGTATTTATTTAAAGAAATCCACAACACTACTTCAAAAAGATATATGCATCCCTATGATCAATGCAGTATTATTTACAATAGTCAAGCTATGGAAGTATCCTAACTGTTCATTGATAGATGGATGGATAAAGAAGATGTTGGAGCAGAATCCATGCACTAAAAAGAAAAAAAAAGGTTGCGGGTTCAATTTCCAGTTAGGGCACATACCTAGGTTGTAGGTTTGATTTCCCAGTTATGTTGGGTACCAGAGGCAACCAATTGATGTTTCTCTCTCACATCAATGTTTCTCTCTCTCTCTCTCTCTCTCTCTCTCTCTCTCTCTCTCTCTCCCTCTCTTCCTAAAAATCAATAAAAACATATCCTCAGGTGAGGATTTAAAAAATAGTCATGGGGATGTAAAGTGCAGCATAGGGAATATAATCAATTATATTATAATAATTATGTATGATGTCATATGGGTACTAGACTTATCACAGTGATCACTTCATCAGTACATACTTTTCTAATCACTGTATTGTACACCTGAAACTAATATAATATTGTATGTCAACATTAATTGAAAAATAAATTTTTAAAAAGTGGTAAAGAACATAGATACTTGATCAATATCACTAGCCAAGAGGGAAATGCAATTTAAAACCACAAAGAGCCCTGGCTGGTTTGGCTCCGCGGATAGAGCATCCGCCTGTGGACTGAAGGGTCCCGGGTTCGATTCCAGTCAAGGGCTGCCCGGGATCGGGATGCAGCTTGATCCCCAGTAGGGGGCGTGCAGAAGGCAGCTGATCAATGATCCTCTCTCATCATTGATGTTTTTTATCTCTCTCTCCCTCTCCTTTCCTCTCTGAAATCAATAAAAAATATATATTTTTTAAAAATACGATAAAACCACAAAGAGATATTATTTCATACCTATCAAAATGGCTAAAATAAAAAAAAAACAGTGACAACACAAAATTTTGGTGAAGGTATGGAGAAACTGAATTTCTCATATATAATTTTAGACATGTAAAATGGTATAGCCACTCTGGAAAATAGTTTGGTAGCTTCTTAAACAACTAAACATGCAAGTACAACATGACACAACAACTGCACTTCTGGGTATTTATTCTGGAGATAAGTAAACCTATGTTTACACAAAAACCTATATACAACTGTTCATAGAAGCTTTATTTGTAGCCAAAAACTGGAATGACCCCAAATATCTTTTAATAGTGATTGGGTAAATAAACCATGGTACACCCATATATGGAATATTACTTAGAAGTAAAAAGAAAAACTATAAACGCATGCAATAACTTGGATGAGTCTAAAGGGCACTATGACAAGTGAAAAGAAGAAGCCAACCTAAAAAGGTTACATACTATAGACTGCATTTGCATACCATTGTTAAAATGATAAAATTATAGTGATGGAGAAGAGATCAGTGGTACCAGGTATTAGGGAGGGGGCAGGGTGTAACTATAAAGTGGTAGCACTACAAGATTTGTTTGTGTTGTTGGAACAGTTCTTTGTACTAATTATGGTATCTGTTAACAAAACTATACATATAAAAAATCAAAGCACTAGTTATAGACTGAACTGTTTTCCCTCAAATCTCATATATTGAAGCTTTAACTTCCAGTACCTCAGAATGTGACTATAATTAGAGATAGAGCCTTTAAAGAGGTGAACACATTAAATGAGGCTATTAGGGTGCACCCCAATCTAATTTGACTGGTGTTTTTATAATAATAGGAGACTAGGACACACTGAGAGACACAAGGAGCCATGTACACAGAAGGATGACCATGTAAAGAGCCAGCAAGAGGGCATCTATCTACAAGCCAGAGAGGCCTCAAAATTAAACCAAACCTTCCAACAGCTTGATTTTGTACTTCTAGTCTCCAGAACTGTAAGAAAATAAAATAAATTTCTGTTGTTTAAGCCACCTAGTGTGTAGTATTTTGTTACAGCTGCTCAAGCAGACTAATACAGCATTATACACCCAAAATAAAATTAGTGCATATAAAAATGGTGAAATAGAATAGATTATATAGATTATATTAGTCTGCTCGAGCTGCCATAACAAGATATCTCAGATTTGGGAGGTTTAAACAACATAAATTAATTCTCTCACAGTTCAAAATCAAGATGCTAGGGTTGGTTTCTTCTGAGACCTCTCTTGCTGGCTTATAAACAGCCATATTCTTTCTGTGTCCTCACATGGCCTTTCTTCTGTGTGCACATGGAGAGAGAGAGAGAGAGAGAGAGAGAGAGAGAGAGAGCTGGTGTTTCTTTACAAGGACACCTGTTCTGTCAGATTAGTGCTCTACCCTTATGACCTCCCCTAAAAAGCCTATCTCCAAATACAGTCACATTGTGGGTTAGGGATTTAACATATAAATTGGGGGGTGGGGCACAAATCCATTCATAACAAAGTTAATATAGTTTAGTTTATGGTATTGTACCAATGTCAAATTTCTTGATTTTAAAAGATACCATAGTGATGTAAGATAATGGGAGAAGCTGGGGGGAGGGTAACAAGAACTCTCTGTACTAATTTTGCAACTTATTATGAGTCTAAAACTATTTAAAAATGAAAGGTTTAAAACAATAAAATAGAGTAATATTCTAAGAAGTCCTGCAATGTACAGGAGTTCTTATCTTGACTCTTTGCATACCACAGAGGAAGCAAGACATGTTAGACCCTGACTTCGCAACTTACTGGCTCTGCACCCTTCACCAATTCCCTAAGGTTTTCTGAGCCTCAATGTCTATGTTCTTAAAAAGCATGACATGCAGGGCAGAGTACTGCCTAGGACAGTGATGGCGAACCTATGACATGCGTGTCAGAGGTGACACGCGAACTCATTTTTTTGGTTGATTTTTCTTTGTTAAATGGCATTTAAGTATATAAAATAAATATCAAAAATATAAATCTTTGTTTTACTATGGTTGCAAATATCAAAAAATTTCTATATGTGACACGGCACCAGAGTTAAGTTAGGGTTTTCAAAATGCTGACATGCCAAGCTCAAAAGGTTCGCCATCACTGGCCTAGGACATCAAAAGCCATGGCTCTTTGCCCATATTTTTTATCCCATTAACTTCTGGGTAGTTTCTGAAACATTTCTTCTTAGATTTTAGTAAAATGGGAATGATCTCTTACCTGTCCTCTCTCACAAAGCTGTAGTGGGAATCTAGCGTGGCAACACCGGGTTTCTGACTCATTGACATCCTCATCTTGCTTTTAGTATTTTCTTCCACGAGTAGGAAAAATAGAAGACAGGAGGTGGGTGGGGGGATTAGGCAACATGTAGAAAGGGAGAGGGGGGGGAAAGCTGCACGCCAGATGTTTTTTTGAGAAATGAAGAAAGTGTGAGGTGAAGTAAGCGTTTGACAAGAATGTTTAGAAAGAAGATTAATCACCATTTCAGTGTTCCATGTCCAAAGTGATTGTATCTTTTCTTGTTTGGCTGGGTCTGATTTCAGAATTAGAGAAACCAGATTTCTCATTAAGGCAAGATGGGGCAGGCGGGTGGGTGGAGAGACAGACCAGGGCTACCCTATGGTTGGCCACTAATAGAGGACAGATGGAAATGACTGGAATGCCCTTAAATAAAGCAGAAAGCAACTGAGAGAAAAACTGTTAAAAGAAAGTACATAAACAGTTTAACCACAAACTACCAGTTTCTGACTTGCTGATAGGGGTGTAAAACTAACTTGTCAGCTTGATTTTAAGTGCCAAACAGTGAGTGCTGAAGTGGCAAGGAAGACCTGTCAACAGGTACAGTCACTCCCGTTGTTCAAAATCTTTCTATGGCTTTCCACTACCTACCAAGAAAAGTCCAAACTCTTTTGTGTTCAATGTGAGGCCTCAGTAAACTGGTCCAAACCTGCCTTCCAGCCTTCCCCTGATTGTGTCTGAGATCCATGAAATGAGATAAATCTAGTGATGGCTCCATCAAAAACAGCGTTGGACTCACTCTCAGTCATGATACCTAGGTTCAAGACCTCACATTCCTATTAACTGGCTATGTAACCTTGAAAGGAAAATCATGTAACCTCTCTGAGCCTTAGTTTCTTCCTCTATCAAATGAGGATAATAATCCCCACCATGGGATCACTTCATAAATTACATAAATATCTAATCACTATGCTGTACACCTGAAACTAATATAAAATAATATTGAATGTCAACTGTAATTGACAAATAAAATAATCCCTACCACAATGACATAGCAGTATTTTTCTGAGGAGTGCAACAAGCACCTGGAGATCCCAACAGGTTTCTAGCACCAGGTCTCTGTCAGCACTGGCTGTAGTATTTTAATCTTTCAGGGTGATTAGTCTCAAATCTCTCCTACTTAGGAAAGAATCCATCTGGAACCAATTATTTTATTATTTGAACCCCTCTAAATCTTCACTAAAGATATTCTATTAGAACCCTTGTATACTGTTGGTAAGAATGTAAATTGGTGCAACCACTGTAGAAATTTTGAAGATACCTCAAATTTTTAAAATAGGACTACCAAAGAAGCCAGAAATCCTACTTCTGGGTATATATCCAAAGGAATTTCTATTGAAATTGAAATATATACCCAGATATCCTCACTCCCATATTTATTGCAGTATTAGTCACAATAGCCAAGACATGGAAGCAACCTAAAAATCCATCAACAGACAGTAAAGAAAACATAGTATATACATACAAAGGAATACTAATCAGCTTTAAATATAGAAAGAAGTTCTGCCATTTGTAACAACATGAATAAATCTGGAGGACATTATGCTAAGAGACATAAGCCAGACACAAAAGAAGAAATACTACATGACACTACTTATATGAGGAATTTAAAATAGTCAAACTCAGAAACGGAGAGTAGAATGGTGGTTGCTAGGGACTGAGGGAAGTGGAAAATGAGGAGGTATTAGTCGAATGGTATGAACTTTCAGGTATACATGATTAATAAGTCCTGGCAATCCACTGTACAGCTTAGTGCCTGTAGTTCACAATACTGTAGTATATACTAAAAATACTTGCTAGTAAAGTAAATCTTATATTAAGCATTATTATCACAAAAATAATCTTAATAATAAAAGGCTAATATGCAAATAGTCATTATGCTGATCAGCAGGAGGCTTTGTCCCCCACCCAGTGGGGCTTGGGGGGCG
>NW_005369409.1:1021861-1024597 GCF_000412655.1 Myotis brandtii | reverse complement strand
TTCATATACATTTTACTAATTTTCTTTCATCTCTAACACTTCTATTATAGAGAAAGGGCAAATAACAATATTAAAATATTTCCTCTAATTAATTCCCTTTTAATGTGCACCAATTTTGTGCACCGGGCCACTAGTATTTAATAAAGAGGGCAGGAGAAAACTTTTGGAGGTACAGTGGGGCCTTGACTTACGAGTTTAATTCGTTCCGTGACGGAGCTCGTAACTCAAATTACTCGTATGTCAAATCAAAAAGTGAACGAATGAGACACGTGATGCTGGGCTGATGTTGTGGTGTTCACTGTGACGTTCGCTGCACCAACTAGCGGTGGGGTATCTGAAGCTGGCTCGTAACCCGAATTTTAGCTCGCAACTCAAAGCAAAAAATCGGCGAAGAGACGGCTCGTATCTCGAAAAACTCGTTAGTTGGACACTCGTAAGTCAAGGTCCCACTGTAATAGATAAGTTTATGGCCTAGAATGCTGTGATGGTTTCACAGATGTATACTTATTTGCAAACTCATCAAGTTGTATACATTAAATATGTACAGCATTTTGTATGCCAATCATACCTCAACATAGTGGAGAATTTTTAAAATAAAATATTTATAAAAATGATCTCCAAGAATGTGTTCCCATCTCTTTGCCTCATCTCCCAAAGTTCATTTCTACATTCTTTGTGTACCTTACATAAAATTATATGGCTTACACTAGCCACACTGTATTTTAATTATTTGATTATGGACCTGTCTTTCCCACTAGACTATGGGATACCCAAGGGGTAGAATTGTGCCTTAATGAATTTAAATGCCAACACCTAGTATACTTATGTCATAAAAAAGTTTACAGAATTGGACCACTAAATTGAATGTCTCTTCAATAATTTGGGACATTATGAAATAAATATAGAGTTATAAAATTCATTATAAAATCAATTATAATTAATTCAATTAATTTCAACAAAAATGGACCAAGAACAAACTACATAAAAGACACTAAGCGAGGCACTATGTATCTAGCTGTAAATGATTCAGAGTCTGGCTTGGGCATTTGTCCTCATGGTGGAATAACCTGGGGAAACAATTTTATTTTTTAATTTTATTTTTAATTCTTTATTATTTAAAGTATTACATATAGTATTACATATGTCTCATTTTTCCTTTTTTGTTTTTCAATGTAGCTGCAAGAATTTATTGACATAGTATCAAGCAGAATGTTTCAACTTAATATTTTTAATGTTATTTATTGATTTAAAAGAGAGAGGGGAAAGGAGAGAGAAATATCAATTTGTTGTTCCACTTTTTTATGCAGTCACTGGTTGATTGTTGTATACGCCCTGATTGGGGATCAAATCCACAACCTTGGTGTATCAGGACAATTGTCTAACTAACTGAGCTACCTGGCCAGCCTAATAATTCCTTTATTTTTATTGTTTAAAGTATTACATATGTCTCCTTTTTCTCCTGATTGACCCCTCCCTGGCCATGCCCACCGCGCCAGGACAAACCCCCACCACCCTAGTGTCTATGTCCATTGGTTTATATTAATATGCATGCATACAAGTCCTTTAGTTGATCTCTTGCCTTCCCCCACCCTCCCCTGCCTTCCCTCTGAGGTTGGACAGTAGGTTTGGTGTTTTCTTTGTCTCTACATCTATTTTTGTTCACCAGTTTATGTTGTACATAATATCCCACATATGAGTGAGATTATGTGATAGTTATCTTTCTATGACTGGCTTATTTCGCTAAGCATAATGCTCTCCAGGTCCATACATGCTGTGGCAAATGGTAAAAGTTCCTTTTTACAGCAGTGTAGTATTCCATTGTGTAGATGTACCACAGTTTTTTAATCCGCACATCTGCTGATGGGCACTTAGGCTGTTTCCAAATCTTAGCTATGGTGAATTGTGCTGCTATGAACATAGGGGTGCATATATCCTTTCTGATTGGTGTTTCTAGTTTCTTGAGATATATTCCCAGAAGTGGGATCACTGGGTCAAATGGGAGTTCCATTTTTAACTTTTTTCATAATCCTTTGTATTTCTTTGGGATCAGTTGTTACTTCACCTCTTTCATTTCTGATTTTGTTTATTTGGGTCCTCTCTCTTTGCTTCCTGGTGAGCCTGGCTAGAGGTTCATCAATCTTGTTTACCTTTCAAAGAACCAGCTCTTGGTTTTGTTGATCTATAGTATTTTTTGTATCTATGTCATTTATTTCCACTCTGATCTTTACTATTTCCTTTCTTCTGCTTATGCCGGGCTGTTCTTGTTGCTCTCTTTCTAAGTCTTTGAGTTGTATGGGTAGATAGTTTATTACCATTTTTTCTTGTTTTTTGAGGTAGGCCTGTAGAGCTATAATCTTTTCTCTCCAGACTGCTTTCACTGTGTCCCATAGATTTGGATTGTTGTGTTTTCATTGTCATTTGTCACCATGCTGCTTTTTATTTCTTCTTTGATCTCTCTGGTAACCAACCATTGTATAATAGCATGCTATTTATCCTCCAGGTGTTTGATTTCTTTTCATTGTTTTTATTGTAGTTGATTTCTAACTTTATGCCATTGTGATCTTAGAAGATTATTGATATGATCTTTATCTTCTTTAATTTGAAGAGACTTTGCCTGTGCCCCATTATGTGGTCTATCTTTGAAAATGACCAATGTGCACTTGAAAAGAATGTACATTCTGTGGCTTTGGGGTGAAATGTTCTGAAGATGTCAATTAATTCCATCTGATCTAGTGA
>NW_005369409.1:1011571-1021754 GCF_000412655.1 Myotis brandtii | reverse complement strand
GATCAGCTGCCTCCTGCACACCTCCTACTGGGGATGTGCTCACAACCAAGGTACATGCCCTTGACCAGAATCGAACCTGGAACCTTTCAGTCTGTGGGTCGATGCTCTATCCACTGAGCCAAACCAGTTAGGGCTGCTAATTTTTTTGTTTAGAGGACTTATCCAGTGGTGTTAGTGGGGTATTAAAGTTCCCTACTATTACTGTATTACTGTCAATCTCTCCCTTGATATCTTCGAGAAGTATTTTTATGTATTTTGTGCTCCTGTACTGGGTGCATATATGTTTACCAGAGTTATATCTTCTTGTTGTATTGCTCCCTTTAGTATTATGAAGTGGCCTTCCTTATCTCTTGTTATGGCCTTCACTTTGAGGTCTAATTTTTCAGATACAGGTATTGCTACATCAGCTTTTTTTTCATTTCCATTCACCTGAAAAACCTTTTTCCCTCTCTTAACCATCAGTCTGTGTGAGTCCTTTCTTCTGAGGTGGGTCTCCTGTAGACAGCAGATATATAGGTCATGTTTTCTTATCCATTCAGCTACCCTTTGTCTTTTGATGGGGGCATTCAATCCGTTTATATTTAAAATTATTATTGATAGTTACTTATTTGTCACAATTTTTATTCTTTATGCCTGTGCTCCTTCTTCCCTTCCTATTTTTCTTTTTACAGCAGTCCCTTTAGCATTTCTTGCCTTGCTGGTTTGGTAGTAATAAACTCCCTTAGTCTTTTTTGTCTGAAGCTCCTGATTTCAGCCTCAACTTTGATTGATAGCCTTGCTGGGTACATTATTCTTGGATTCAGACCCTTGCTTTGCATGACTTTGTATATTTCATTCCATTTCCTTCTGGCCTGATGAGTTTATGTTGAGAAATCTGTTGATAGTCTGATGGAAGATCCCTTATAGGTACTTTCTGTCTTTCTCTGGCAGCCTTTAACATTCTTACTTTGTTGTTGGTGTTTGCCAATTTAATTATGTGTCTTGGTGTCGGTCTTTTTAGGTTCATCTTGTTAGGGACTCTATGAGTTTCTTGGACTTGTGTGAGTTTTTTCTTCCTGATATCAGGGAAGTTTTCTGTCATTATTTCTTCAAACAGGTTTTCTATTCCTTGCTCAGTTTCCTCTCCTTCTGGCACCTGTATTATGCAGATGTTGTTTCATTTCATGTTGTCCCAAAGTTCCCTTAGGCTCTCCTCCTGTTTTTTAAGTGGGTTTTTTTTTCCAGTTGCTGCTCTGCTTGGGTATTTTTTTCTACCTTGTCTTCTAGCTCACTGATGTGGTCCTCCATTTCTTCTAGTCTACTGTTGATGCTTTCTATTGTGTTCTTTATTGCAGCAATGTCATTCTTCATTTCTTCTGGGTTCTTCATTTCCTCTTGATTCTTACACACATTGCTGCATTTGTCTTCCATCCTTTTCAGTGTCCTTATGACCATTGCTCTGAATTCTTACTCTGACATATTGCTTGCCTCAATTTCGTGTGCTTCCTTTTCTCTTGATTCCTCCTTTTCTTTCGTATGTGGGTTGTTTCTTTGTCTCCCCATGTTCACTCCTCTCCTCTGATACTGTATTACTGTCAATCTCTCCCTTGATATCTTCGAGAAGTATTTTTATGTATTTTGTGCTCCTGTACTGGGTGCATATATGTTTACCAGAGTTATATCTTCTTGTTGTATTGCTCCCTTTAGTATTATGAAGTGGCCTTCCTTATCTCTTGTTATGGCCTTCACTTTGAGGTCTAATTTTTCAGATACAGGTATTGCTACATCAGCTTTTTTTTCATTTCCATTCACCTGAAAAACCTTTTTCCCTCTCTTAACCATCAGTCTGTGTGAGTCCTTTCTTCTGAGGTGGGTCTCCTGTAGACAGCAGATATATAGGTCATGTTTTCTTATCCATTCAGCTACCCTTTGTCTTTTGATGGGGGCATTCAATCCGTTTATATTTAAAATTATTATTGATAGTTACTTATTTGTCACAATTTTTATTCTTTATGCCTGTGCTCCTTCTTCCCTTCCTATTTTTCTTTTTACAGCAGTCCCTTTAGCATTTCTTGCCTTGCTGGTTTGGTAGTAATAAACTCCCTTAGTCTTTTTTGTCTGAAGCTCCTGATTTCAGCCTCAACCTTTTTAAAATCCTGATTTCTGGGCCTCATCCTTCGGAAATCCTGTTTCTTTGTTACTAATGTTGTGGCCCCACCCCATAACAAAGAAACAGAATTTCTGGAGGATGATGCCCAGAAATCAGGATTTTAAAAAGATTCCCAGGTGATTCTAATGTGCAGCCAAGGTTGAGAACCACTGCTCTAGGCAATCTCTAAATTTTTCATCCATGGATAGCCTCACCAGCTGTGTTTAATTTGCCATTCCGGGTGGGTGTTATTTGATTCAGCTGTTCCTTCTAATCTCCTCTGTGAGAAGGCACAGGACCTGTCCGCATATTCTGCTGCCACCTTGTCTCCCCTGGACAAAATTTTTAGGAGCCTGTGGCTGGGAAGGCTGGAATCTCGGTGTTTGTAGTTTCACAGCTGTGGTAGGTGGTCCCTGGGCATTGTGGTTTAGGGTCCCCAGAGGTATATGAGGCCTCCCCAGTTGAAGGAAAGGCTGAGCTTCCAATCACAGTCGCTCTCCCCTTCAAGATGGCATGGTCTCTCTGTATCATAGTTTGTTTTGTTTTGTTTTTTTATCCACTCATCTACTGACAGGGATGCGAGTTGTTTCCAGATCTTACCTAATGTAATTAGTGCTGCTACGAACATAGGGGTACATATACTCATTCTGATGAGTGTTTCAGATTTCCTAAAATATATTTCTACTGGTGGGATGACTGCGCCAAATGGGAGTTCCATTTTTAATTTTTTGAGGAAACTTTATATTGTTTTCCATAATGGCTGCACCACTCTGCTATCCCACCAGCAGTGCACTAGGGTTCCCTTTTATCCACAACCTCACTAACATGACGTTGCTTGATTTATTGATGAAAGCCATTCTGACAGGTGTGAGGTGATATCTCATGATCATTTTATCTGTATTTCTCAGATGATTAGTGACTTTGAGCAATTTTTCATATGTATGTTGGCTTTCTCTATGTCCACTTTGGAGAAGTGTCTATTTAGAATCTTTGCCCATTTTTAAAAATTGGATCATTAGCCTTCCTTTTTGTTAAGTTGTATGAGTTCCCTATAAATTTTGGAGATTTGTTGCAATGGTGAATGGAATTTTTTTAGTTTCTCTTTCTGTGAGTTCATTATTGGTGTATAAAAAAGCCACAGATTTCTGGGTGTTAATTTTGTATCCTACTACATTACTGAATTCATTTATTAATCTAGTAGTTTTTGATGGAGACTTTAGGGTTTTCTATGAACAATATCATGTCATCTGAGAATAATGACAGTTTTACTTCTTTTTCAATTTGGATGCCTTTTATTTCTTCTTCTTGTCTGATCACTATGACTAGCACTCACGGTACTATGTTGAACAGGAGTTGGGAAAGTGGGCATCCCTGTCTTTTTCCTGTTCTTAAGGGAGATGGTTTTAGTTTTTGCCATTGAGTATGATGTTGGCTGTAGGTTTGTCATATAAGGCTTTTATTATTTTGGGATATGGTCCCTCTAGCCCCACTTTGTTGAGAGTTTTTATCAGAAAAGGGTGTTGGATTTTGTCAAATGCTTTTTCTGCATCAAGTGATATCATTATGTGATTTATGTCTCTCAATTTCTTTATGTGATGTATCATGTTTATTGATTTGCAGATATTGTACCACCCTTGCATCCCCGGAATTAACACCACACGGTCATAGTGTGTGATCTTTTTAATATATTGCTGGATGCTATTTGCTAATATTTTGTTGAGGATTTTAGCATCTATGTTCATCAGGGATATTCGACTGTAATTCTCTTTCTTTGTAGTGTCTTTATCTCATTTTGTAATTAGGATAATGCTGGCTTCATGGAAAGAGCTTGGAAGTGTTCCTTCATCTTGGATTTTTGGGAATAGTCTAAGGAGGATATGTTTTAGCTCTTCTTTGAATGTTTGGTAAAACTCCCCTGTGAAGCTATCCGGGCCAAGGATAAGGAGGTAAAAAACCTGTATACGGAAAACTACAAGACATTGAAAAAATAGAGGAAGACATAGACAAATGGAAGACTATACCATGTTTATCGATTGGTAGAATCAACATCATTAAAGTGTCCATACTACCCAAAGAAATTTATAGATTTAATGCAATCCTCATTAAAATACCAATGGTGACAGAATACATACCATTTTGAAGAGGAGAGCTGTTGTGACTAGGAGTCCAGCCTTACCACCACCCATATTGGCCTCAGACATCAACTTGGACCCTACAGCCACTCTGGCCAAAGACCTGCAACCGCAGCTGCAGACCCATGGACAATCAGGACACAAGCGCCCCTGGCCAAAGGCTCCTATGAGTCCCAGAGGGTGCAACCCTCCTGTCTATCCATTGCCACTGCACAGACCCTGCACATTTTGGGGCTTTGGCTCTCTGGTGATTGTTGGGGAACAACATGCTCCCATCAACACAAAACCATGGCTACAGACCTCGCACATCACAGTACCTGGGGTCTCTGGTAACTCTAGGGATGTGTGACCCACCTGCTGAACCACCACTGCAGCCAAAGACCCTGCGAGTCCTAGTTACTTGGGTCTCTGAGGGACTCAGGATGCACAATTCTCCTGCCAATCCACCACCATAGCCACAGGCCCCATGTGTCCCAGCACCTGGGCTCTCCAGTGATAGCAAAAATGAACAGGCAAAGAAACAACACCCAAAGGAAAGAAAAGGAAGAAACGCCTGAAAGGGTACTAAATGAAACAGAGGAATGCAATATATCAGAAAAAGAATTCAAAGTAAAGTTCATAAACTGGATATATGAGAAAATCAACAACCTATGTGAGAATCAAGGGGAAATAAAAAATGATACAGCTACAATAAAAAAAACACGATGGAAGCCTTCAACGGTAGACTAGAAGAAGTAGAATACTGAATTAGTGACTTACAAGACAATGCAAGAAAACACACTCATCAGAAGAGCAATTGGAGGAAAAAAAATAGAAAGCAGGAAGAGAGCCTAAGGGAGCTTTGGGAAAACATGAAACAAAATAACACACATATAATAGCAGTTACAGAAGGACAAAAACAGGAACAAGGACTAGAAAATCTATTTGAAGAAATAATGACAGAAAACTTCCCTGATTTAGGGAAGAAAAAAAAACCAGCACAGAGAGTCCCAAACAATATGAACCAAAAAAGACCATCACCAAGACACGTCATAATTACAATGGCAAATGTTAATGACAAAGAGAGAATCTTAAAGGCTGCAATAGAGAGACAGAGAGTTACCTATAAAGGATCTCCCAATAGATTATTAAATGATTTCTCAACAGAAACACATCAGACCAGAAGTGAATGGAATGGAATGAAGTATATAAAGTGACGCAAAGCAAAGGACTGAATCAAAGACTACTCTATCCAGCAAGGCTATCATTCAAATTTGAAGGGAAACTCAGAAGCTTCGCAGACAAAAAAAAACAAAAACCTACTCACCACCAAGCCAGCAATGCAATAAATGCTAAAGGGACTTTTGTAAAAAGAAAAAAAATGAAATGAAAGAAGGAACATAGGCATAATTAACAAAATTGGCTTAAAACAAGTACCTATCAATAATATCCTTAAACATAAATGGACTAAATGCTCCAACTAAAAGACATCGAGTGGCTGAATGGTTAAGAAAACATGACCCATATATATGCTGTCTACAAGAGCCTCACCTCAGAACAAGGGACTCATACACACTAAAAATGAAGGGATGGAAAAATATTTTTCAGGCAAATGGAAATCAAAAAAAAAAAAGCTGGGGTAACAATACTTATGTCTGACAAAATAGACCTCAAAGTGAAGGTCATAACAAGAGATAAGGAAGGCCACTTTATAATCCTAAAGGGATTGATACAAGAGGATATAGCTCTGGTGAACATATATACACCCAATGCAGGAGCACCCAAATACATTAAAAAAAAATCTCCTGGAAGATATCAAAGTAGAGATCTACCACAATACAATCATAGTAGGGGACATTACTACTGCATTGATATCACTGGATACATCCTCTAGACAAAAAAAATCAGCAAAGAAACAGCAATCCTAAATGACTCACTACAACAGGTGGATTTAATAAACATCTTCAGAACATTTCCCCCCAAAGATACAGAATATACATTTTTCTCAAGAGCACATGGGACATTTTCAAAGATACACCACATATTGGGACACAGGCAAAGTCTCTTCAGATTCAAGAAGATTAAAATCATATCAAGGATCTTCTCAGATCTCAATGGCATAAACTTAGAAATCAACTACAATAAAAACAATCAAAAATTCAAACACTTGGAGGCTAAATAGCATGTTATTAAACATTATTGGGTTTACCAAAGAGATCAAAGAATAAATTTTAAAAATCCTGGAAACAAATGACAATGAAAACACAACAATACAAAATCTATGGGACACAGTGAAAGCAGTCCGGAGAGGGAAGTTCATAGCATTACAGGCCTATCTCAAAAAAAGAACAAGAAAAACTGGTAATAAATTATCTAACTGTACAACTTAAAGAATTAGAAAGAAAGCAACAAGAAAAGCCCAGAGTCAGCAGAAGGAAGGAAATAATAAAGATCAGAGCAGAAATAAATGACATAGAGACCAAAAAAGAAACAATATAAAAGGTCAATGAAAGTAAGAGGTGTTCTTTGAAAGGATAAACAAGATTGATGAACCTCTAGCCAGGCTCACCAGGAAGCAAAGATGGAGGACCCAAATAAATAAAATCAGAAATGAAAAGGTGAAATAACAACAGACCCCACAAAAATACAAAGGATTGTAAAAAAAAAAAAAAAAAAAAAACCTATGAACAACTCTATTCCAAATAACTGGTTAACCTAGAAGAAATGGGCATATACTTGGAAAAATACAACCTTCTGAAACTCAATCAGGAAGAAACAAAAAATCTGAATAGGCCGGTAACTATGGAGGAAATTGAAGGAGTAATCAAAAAACTTCCAGCAAAGAAAAGATATATTGATCCAAGCCATTATATTCAATTAATATTTGACAAAGGAAGTCAGAGCATACAATGGAGTCAAGACAGTCTCTTCAATAAATGGTGTTGGGAAAATAGGACCAATACATGCAAAATTTGAAAGTTGACTACCAACTTACACCATACACAAATATAAACTCAAAATGGATAGAAGACTTAAACGTAAGATGGGAAACCATAGAAATCTAACTGTAATCCACAGCAGAGACAAAAATCACATAATCCTATCAATTGATGCAGAGATAGCATTTGACAAAATATAACACCCTTTTTTGATAAAATCTCACAGCAATGTGGGAATAATAAAATATCAGACATATGTTGTAGCAATATTTTTACCAACACATCTCCTAGGAAAATGGAAACTAAACAGAAAAAAAATGGGACATCAAAATTAAAAGCTTTTACACTGAAAAGAAAGCATCAACAAAACAAAAAGAGAGCCCACTGCATGGGGGAACATATTTGCCAATGTGACATCTGATAATGGTTTAATCTCCAAAATTTAGGAACTTATAATACAACTTAATAAAAGGAAGATAAACGTCCCAATAAAAAAAGGGATAAAAGCCTTATATGACAAACCTATAGCCAACATCAGACCCAATGGGAAAATATTAAAACCATTTCCCCTAAGAACAGGAACAAGACAGGGATGACCACTTTCAGCACTACTGTTTGACATAGTATTGGAAGTGTTAGCCATAGCCATCAGACAAGAAGAAGAAATAAAAGTTATCTCAATTGGAAAACAAGGGTAAAACTGGTCATTATTCCAAGGTGACATGACATGTACATTGAAAACCATAAAAAGTCCATCAAAAAAATACTTGATTTAAAAAATGAATTCGGCAACCTAGCAAGATATAAAATTAAGACCCAGAAATCTATGGCATTTTTATACACCAACAATGAACTCACAGATAGAGAAACTAAAAAAAAGAATTCCATTTACAATTGCAACAAAAAAAATTAAGTTACCTAGGAATAAACTTAACTAAGCAAGGAAAA
The DNA here is from genome assembly GCF_000412655.1 of Myotis brandtii. Lineage (NCBI taxonomy): Eukaryota > Metazoa > Chordata > Mammalia > Chiroptera > Vespertilionidae > Myotis > Myotis brandtii. Next base: position 1,013,628 of record NW_005369409.1, on the reverse strand, counting down.
AACTTGTATTCAGAAAACAGTAGGACCCTGAAAATAGAGATAGTAGAAGATATAAACAAATGGAAGAATATACCACGTTCTTAAACTGATAAAATCAACATCATTAAAATGTCCATACTACTCAATGCAATCTATAGATTTAATGCAATTCCAATTAAAATAGCAAGGGCATATTTCACAGACCTAGAACAAACTCTCTAAAAATTTATGTGGAATAAAAGAAGACCCTGAATAACTACAGCAATCCTGAGAAAGAAGAACAAAGTTGGAGGGATCACAATACCAGATATCAAGTTATATTACAAAGCCACTGTTCTCAAACTACCTGGTAAAGGCACAAGATCAGACATATAGACCAATGGAATACAACAGAGAACCCATATATTGATCCAAGCCATTATATTCAATTAATATTTGACAAAGGAAGTCAGAGCATACAATGGAGTCAAGACAGTCTCTTCAATAAATGGTGTTGGGAAAATAGGACCAATACATGCAAAATTTGAAAGTTGACTACCAACTTACACCATACACAAATATAAACTCAAAATGGATAGAAGACTTAAACGTAAGATGGGAAACCATAGAAATCTAACTGTAATCCACAGCCAGCAAAATATCAGACATATGTTGTAGCAATATTTTTACCAACACATCTCCTAGGAAAATGGAAACTAAACAGAAAAAAAATGGGACATCAAAATTAAAAGCTTTTACACTGAAAAGAAAGCATCAACAAAACAAAAAGAGAGCCCACTGCATGGGGGAACATATTTGCCAATGTGACATCTGATAATGGTTTAATCTCCAAAATTTATAGGGAACTTATACAACTTAATAAAAGGAAGATAAACGTCCCAATAAAAAAAGGGCAAAGGACCTAAATGGACACTTTTTGAAAGCCGACATACAGAAGATCAAGAGTCATATGAAAAAATGTTCAAAGTCACTAATCATCCGAGAGATGCAAATCAAAATGCCAATGAGGTACCATCACACACCTGTCAGAATGCCTGTCATCAACAATTCAACAAAGGACAAGTGCTGGCAAGGATGTGGAGAAAAAGGAACACTCATGCACTGCTGTTGGGAATGCAGACTGGTGCAGCCACTGTGGAAGACATTATGGAGTTTCCTCAAAAAACTAAAAATGGAACTCCCATTTGACCCAGTGATCCCACATCTAGGAATATATCCCAAGAAATCAGAAACACCAATCAGAAAGAATATATGCACCCCTATGTTCATAGTAACACAATTTACAATAGCTAAGATTTTGAAACAGCCTAAGTGCCCTGCGGATGAGTGGATTAAAAGACTGTGGTATATCTACACAATGGAATGCTATGCTGCTGCAAAAAATAAGGAACTCTTACCATTTGCAACAGCATGGATGGAACTGGAGAGCATTATGCTAAGCAAAATAAGCCAATTGAAGAAAGATAAATATCACATGATCGCACTCATTTGTGGAATATAATTAACAACATAAACTGATGAACAAAAATAGATCCAGAGAAACAGAAGCATTTAACAGAAGTCAAACCTCAGAGAGAAGACAGAAGAGGGTGGGAAGGTGGGTAATAGATCAACCAAAGGACTTGTATGCATGCGTATAAGATTGTAGGGGGTGAGAGAATGTTCTGGGGGTGGGAGTGGCTGGGGAGAGGTCAATGGGGGAAATTGGAGACACATTTAATACTTTCCAACAATAAAGAATTTAAACTTTAAAAAACAAAAAGATACAAAGAGAGAGTACACAAATATATTGAATCAGAAATAAAAGTGGTGATGTAACACCTGACACCACAGAAATACAAAGAATTATAAGGAAATACTATGAACAACTATATGCCAACATGCTGGACAATTTGGGTGAACAGGACATAATCCTAGAACAATGCAATCTCCCAAAATTGAATCAAGAAGAATAAGAAACCCTTTATAGGCCAATAACAACTGAGGAAATAGAATCAGAAAGAAGAAAGAAAGAAAGAAAGAAAGAAAGAAAGAAAGAAAGAAAGAAAGAAAGAAAGAAAGAAAGGAAGGAAGGAAGG
>NW_005369409.1:992266-1004822 GCF_000412655.1 Myotis brandtii | reverse complement strand
AAAATAAAAGGGTTTAAAAAAAAAAAAAAAAAAAAAAACCTATGAACAACTCTATTCCAAATAACTGGTTAACCTAGAAGAAATGGGCATATACTTGGAAAAATACAACCTTCTGAAACTCAATCAGGAAGAAACAAAAAATCTGAATAGGCCGGTAACTATGGAGGAAATTGAAGGAGTAATCAAAAAACTTCCAGCAAAGAAAAGACTTGGGCCAGATGCCTTCACAGGAGAGTTTCACCAAACATTAAAAGAAGAACTAAAACCTATCTTCCTCAGACTATTCCAAAAAATTCAAGAAGAAGGAACACTTCCAAGATCTTTCTATAAAGCCAACATTACCTTAATCCCAAAATAAGATAAAGACACTGCAACAAAAGAGCATCACAGGCCAATAAATATCTCTGATTAACTTGGATGCTTAAATCCTCAACAAAATTTGAACAAATCATATCCAGCATTACATCAGAAAGATCATACACCATGACCAAGTGGGATTCATTCTGGGGATGCAAGGATGGTACAACATCTGCAAATCAATAAACATGATACATCACATAAACAAATTGAGAGACAAAAATCACATAATCCTATCAATTGATGCAGAGATAGCATTTGACAAAATATAACACCCTTTTTTGATAAAATCTCACAGCAATGTGGGAATAATGGGATCATTCCTCAACATAATAAAAGCCTTATATGACAAACCTATAGCCAACATCAGACCCAATGGGAAAATATTAAAACCATTTCCCCTAAGAACAGGAACAAGACAGGGATGACCACTTTCAGCACTACTGTTTGACATAGTATTGGAAGTGTTAGCCATAGCCATCAGACAAGAAGAAGAAATAAAAGTTATCTCAATTGGAAAACAAGAGGTAAAACTGTCATTATTCCAAGGTGACATGACATGTACATTGAAAACCATAAAAAGTCCATCAAAAAAATACTTGATTTAAAAAATGAATTCGGCAACCTAGCAAGATATAAAATTAAGACCCAGAAATCTATGGCATTTTTATACACCAACAATGAACTCACAGATAGAGAAACTAAAAAAAAGAATTCCATTTACAATTGCAACAAAAAAAATTAAGTTACCTAGGAATAAACTTAACTAAGCAAGGAAAAAACTTGTATTCAGAAAACAGTAGGACCCTGAAAATAGAGATAGTAGAAGATATAAACAAATGGAAGAATATACCACGTTCTTAAACTGATAAAATCAACATCATTAAAATGTCCATACTACTCAATGCAATCTATAGATTTAATGCAATTCCAATTAAAATAGCAAGTTTACAATAGCTAAGATTTTGAAACAGCCTAAGTGCCCTGCGGATGAGTGGATTAAAAGACTGTGGTATATCTACACAATGGAATGCTATGCTGCTGCAAAAAATAAGGAACTCTTACCATTTGCAACAGCATGGATGGAACTGGAGAGCATTATGCTAAGCAAAATAAGCCAATTGAAGAAAGATAAATATCACATGATCGCACTCATTTGTGGAATATAATTAACAACATAAACTGATGAACAAAAATAGATCCAGAGAAACAGAAGCATTTAACAGAAGTCAAACCTCAGAGAGAAGACAGAAGAGGGTGGGAAGGTGGGTAATAGATCAACCAAAGGACTTGTATGCCTCAGAGAGAAGACAGAAGAGGGGGGGAAGGTGGGTAATAGATCAACCAAAGGACTTGTATGCATGCGTATAAGATTGTAGGGGGTGAGAGAATGTTCTGGGGGTGGGAGTGGCTGGGGAGAGGTCAATGGGGGAAATTGGAGACACATTTAATACTTTCCAACAATAAAGAATTTAAACTTTAAAAAACAAAAAGATACAAAGAGAGAGTACACAAATATATTGAATCAGAAATAAAAGTGGTGATGTAACACCTGACACCACAGAAATACAAAGAATTATAAGGGCTTTTACACTGAAAAGAAAGCATCAACAAAACAAAAAGAGAGCCCACTGCATGGGGGAACATATTTGCCAATGTGACATCTGATAATGGTTTAATCTCCAAAATTTATAGGGAACTTATACAACTTAATAAAAGGAAGATAAACGTCCCAATAAAAAAAGGGCAAAGGACCTAAATGGACACTTTTTGAAAGCCGACATACAGAAGATCAAGAGTCATATGAAAAAATGTTCAAAGTCACTAATCATCCGAGAGATGCAAATCAAAATGCCAATGAGGTACCATCACACACCTGTCAGAATGCCTGTCATCAACAATTCAACAAAGGACAAGTGCTGGCAAGGATGTGGAGAAAAAGGAACACTCATGCACTGCTGTTGGGAATGCAGACTGGTGCAGCCACTGTGGAAGACATTATGGAGTTTCCTCAAAAAACTAAAAATGGAACTCCCATTTGACCCAGTGATCCCACATCTAGGAATATATCCCAAGAAATCAGAAACACCAATCAGAAAGAATATATGCACCCCTATGTTCATAGTAACACAATTTACAATAGCTAAGATTTTGAAACAGCCTAAGTGCCCTGCGGATGAGTGGATTAAAAGACTGTGGTATATCTACACAATGGAATGCTATGCTGCTGCAAAAAATAAGGAACTCTTACCATTTGCAACAGCATGGATGGAACTGGAGAGCATTATGCTAAGCAAAATAAGCCAATTGAAGAAAGATAAATATCACATGATCGCACTCATTTGTGGAATATAATTATCAACATAAACTGATGAACAAAAATAGATCCAGAGAAACAGAAGCATTTAACAGAAGTCAAACCTCAGAGAGAAGACAGAAGAGGGTGGGAAGGTGGGTAATAGATCAACCAAAGGACTTGTATGCATGCGTATAAGATTGTAGGGGGTGAGAGAATGTTCTGGGGGTGGGAGTGGCTGGGGAGAGGTCAATGGGGGAAATTGGAGACACATTTAATACTTTCCAACAATAAAGAATTTAAACTTTAAAAAACAAAAAGATACAAAGAGAGAGTACACAAATATATTGAATCAGAAATAAAAGTGGTGATGTAACACCTGACACCACAGAAATACAAAGAATTATAAGGAAATACTATGAACAACTATATGCCAACATGCTGGACAATTTGGGTGAACAGGACATAATCCTAGAACAATGCAATCTCCCAAAATTGAATCAAGAAGAATAAGAAACCCTTTATAGGCCAATAACAACTGAGGAAATAGAATCAGAAAGAAGAAAGAAAGAAAGAAAGAAAGAAAGAAAGAAAGAAAGAAAGAAAGAAGGATCCCTTTTCTCGGGGCAGGAGGCAGCACCAAGCACCAGTGACTTGACTGTGTTTCTTATCACCTGCGCCTGAGATCCTGATTCCCTGTGCATTCATACTAAGAGCCAGTGAATCCAATTCCTGGTGCAAGGGCACACAGGGACCCTGATTCTCAAGGCGAAGTCGCGCAAAGCAACAGAGACTCTGATACTGGACTCTTGGGGAACTCTGACTCCTGGCGCATGCTAGGGGGCTCTGGTTTTCAACACGCTCCAGGGGGGTCTCTATTTCAGCACGGTGCATGCAGGGTCCCTAATTCTAAGGGCACATACGAGGCCACATTGAGCGCTGGCAACACTGACTCAGAGCGAGCCTGGTTCCCACCAACCAACAACAACCACACATCTTAGTGTCAGAGCTCTTCAGTGACACTAAGGTGGTGGGAGGCTCCCACTGCACACGGCCCAGGCCCACGCAACCCGACCTTTGATCCATCGGGAGATAAGCAGAATGAAGAAACGACACAACACCCAGAGGAAAGACAATGAGGAATCACCAAGAAAGGAAATTAATGAAGTTGAAGCGTGCAACATGACAGAAAAAGAATTCAGAATAATGGTTGTACAATTCATTCACCGGATGGATGAGAAAATCAACAACCTATGCAAGAATCAGGAAGAAATGAAAAGTGATATAGCTACAATCAAAAACACCATGGAAAGTTTCAACAGCAGGCTGAAAGAAGCAGAGGACCGAATTAGTGAGTTAGAAGATAAGGCAGAGAAACAAGCTCAATCTGAACAGCAACTGGAGAAAAAAATTAAAAAACAGGAGGAGAGCCTAAGGGAGCTTCGGGACAACATGAAACGAAGTAACATACGCATAATAGGGCTGCAAGAGGGACAAGAAGAGCAGCAAGGATTAGAAAATCTATTTGAAGAAATAATGACAGAAAACTTCCCAGATATGGGGAAGAAAAAAGTTACACAAGTACAGAGAGTCCCAGGCAAGATGAACCCCAAAAGACCCACACCAAGACACGTCATAATAACGATGGCAAATGTACAAGACAAAGAGAGAATCTTAAAGGCTGCAAGAGAGAAACAGAGAGTTACCTACAAAGGATCCCCCATCAGATTATCAAACGATTTCTCAACAGAAACACATCAGGCCAGGAAAGAATGGACAGAAATTTACAAAGTGATGCAAAGCAAAGGACTGAATCCAAGAATACTCTATCCAGCAAGGCTATCATTCAAAATTGAAGGGGAAATAAGAAGCTTCACAGACAAAAAAAGGCTAAGGGAGTTCATCACCACCAAGCCAGCAATGCAAGAAATGCTAAAGGGACTGGTGTAAAAAGAAGAAATAAAAAGCCCAGAAAGAAAACAGCCACACAAAAAAAGAAATGGCTACAAACAAGTACCTTTCAATAATAACTTTAAACGTAAATGGACTAAATGGTCCAATCAAAAGACATCGAGTGGCTGAATGGATAAAAAAACATGACCCATACATTTGCTGTCTACAAGAGACCCACCTCATTAAAAGGGACTCACACAGACTGAAAGTGAAGGGATGGAAAAATATCTTTCAGGCAAATGGAAATGAAAAAAAAGCTGGGGTAGCAATACTTATATCCGACAAAATAGACCTCAAAGTGAAGGCCATAACAAGAGATAAGGAAGGCCACTTCATAATACTAAAGGGATCAATACAACAAGAGGATATAACCCTGATAAACATATATGCACCCAATGCAGGAGCACCCACATACATAAGAAAACTCCTGGAAGACATCAGGGGAGAGATCGACAACAATACAATCATAGTAGGGGACTTTAATACACCACTGACATCACTGGATAAATCTGCTAGACAAAAAATCAGCAAAGAAACAGCAATCCTAAATGACTCACTAGATCAGATGGACTTAATTGACATCTTCAGAACACTTCACCCCAAAGCAACAAAATATACGTTCTTCTCAAGTGCTCATGGGACATCTTCAAAAATAGACCACATATTGGGTCACAAACAAAGTCTCCCCAAATTCAAGAAGATTGAAATCATACCAAGCATCTTCTCAGACCACAAGGGCATAATATTAGAAATAAACTACAATAAAAACAACCCAAAATACTCAAACACTTGGAAGCTGAATAGCATGTTATTAAATATTGATTGGGTTACCAATGAGATCAAAGAAGAAATTAAAAACATCCTGGAAACTAATGACAATGAAAACACAACAATCCAAAACCTTTGGGACACAATGAAAGCAGTCCTGAGAGGGAAGTTTATAGCTCTACAGGCCTACCTCAACAAACAAGAAAAAATGGTAGTAAATCATCTAAATCTACAGCTCAAAGAATTAGAAAGAGAGCAACAAGAAAAGCCCAGAGTGAGCAGAAGGAAGGAGATAATAAAGATTAGAGCAGAAATAAATGACATAGAGACCAAAAAAACAATACAGAAAATCAATGAAACCAAGAGCTGGTTCTTTGAAAGGATAAACAAGATTGACAAACCTCTAGCCAGGCTCACCAAGAAGCAAAGAGAGAGGACCCAAATAAACCAAATCAGAAATGATAGAGGCGAAATAACAACAGACCCCACAGAAATACAAATGATTGTTAAAAAATACTATGAACAACTCTACTCCAACAAACTAGACAACCTGGAGGAAATGGACATATTTCTAGAAAAATACAACATTCCAAAACTTAATCAGGAAGAATCTAAAAATCTCAACAGGCCAATAACTATGGAAGAAATTGAAGCAGTCATCAGAAAGCTTCCAGCAAACAAAAGCCCAGGACCAGACGGCTTCACAGGGGAGTTTTACCAAACATTCAAGGAAGAACTAAAACCTATCCTCCTCAGACTACTACAAAAAATCCAAGAGGAAGGAACACTTCCAAGCTCATTCTATGAAGCCAGCATCACCCTAATACCAAAACCAGGTAAAGACAACACAATGAAAGAGAATTACAGGCCAATATCCCTCATGAACATAGATGCCAAAATCCTCAACAAAATCTTAGCAAATCGGATCCAGCAGTACATCAGAAAGATCATACACCATGACCAAGTAGGATTTATCCCAGGGATGCAAGGATGGTACAATATCCGCAAATCAATCAACGTGATACATCACATAAACAAATTGAAAGAAAAAAACCACATGGTCATATCAATTGATGCAGAAAAAGCATTTGACAAAATCCAACACCCATTTTTGATAAAAACTCTCAGCAAGGTGGGAATAGAAGGATCATACCTCAACATAATAAAAGCCATATATGACAGGCCCACAGCCAACATCATACTCAATGGACAAAAACTAACACCATTTCCCCTAAAAACAGGAACAAGACAGGGATGCCCACTCTCACCACTCCTGTTCGACATAGTACTGGAAGTATTAGCCATTGCAATTAGACAAGAAGAAGAAATAAAAGGCATCCAAATTGGAAAAGAGGAAGTAAAACTGTCCTTATTTGCAGATGACATGATATTATACTTAAAAAACCCTAAAGACTCCATCAAAAAACTATTAGACTTAATAAAAGAATTCGGCAATGTAGCAGGATACAGAATTAACGCCAAGAAATCTATGGCATTTCTATACACCAATAGTGAACTTGCAGAAAGAGAGACTAAAAAAGCAATCCCATTTACCATCTCACCAAAAAAATTAAGCTACCTAGGAATAAACTTAACTAAAGAGGTAAAAGACCTCTACTCAGAAAACTACAGGACGTTGAAAAAAGAGATAGAGGAAGACATAAAGAGATGGAAGAACATACCATGTTCTTGGATTGGTAGAATCAACATCATTAAAATGTCCATACTGCCCAAAGCAATCTATAAATTCAACGCACTTCCCATTAAAATACCAACGGCATACTTCACAGACCTAGAACGAGCTCTCCAAAAATTCATCTGGAATAAAAAAAGACCCCGAATAGCTGCAGCGATTCTGAGAAAGAAGAAAGTAGGTGGGATCTCAATACCAGATATCAAGCTGTATTACAAAGCCACTGTTCTCAAAACTGCCTGGTACTGGCACAAGAACAGACATATAGATCAATGGAATAGAATAGAGAGCCCAGAAATCAGCCCCAACCAATACGCTCAATTAATATTTGACAAAGGAGGCAAGAACATACAATGGAGTCAAGACAGTCTCTTCAATAAATGGTGCTGGGAAAATTGGACAGATACATGCAAGAAAATGAAACTAGACCACCAACTTACACCATACACAAAAATAAACTCAAAATGGATAAAGGACTTAAATATACGACCGGAAACCATAAAAATACTAGAAGAATCCAAAGGCAACAAAATCTCAGACCTATGCCGAAGCAATTTCTTCACCGATACAGATCCTAGGGCATTGGAAACTAAAGAGAAAATAAACAAATGGGACTACATCAAAATAAAAAGTTTCTGCACAGCAAAAGAAACCATCAACAAAACAACAAGAAAGCCCACTACATGGGAGAACATATTTGCCAACATTATATCTGATAAGGGCCTAATCTCCAAAATTTATAGGGAACTCATACAACTTAACAAAAAGAAGATAAACAATCCAATCAAAAAATGGGCAAAGGATCTAAATAGACACCTTTCAAAAGAGGACATTCAGAAAGCCAAGAGACATATGAAAACATGCTCAAAGTCACTAATCATCCGAGAGATGCAAATCAAAACAACAATGAGGTACCATCTCACACCTGTCAGACTGGCTATCATCAACAAATCAACAAACGACAAGTGCTGGAGAGGATGTGGAGAAAAAGGAACACTTGTGCACTGCTGGTGGGAATGCAGACTGGTGCAGCCACTATGGAAGACAGTATGGAGTTTCCTCAAAAAACAAAACATGGAACTCCCATTTGACCCTGTGATCCCACTTCTAGGAATATATCCCAAGAAACCAGAAACACCAATCAGAAAGGATCTATGCACCCCTATGTTCATAGCAGCACAATTCACCATAGCTAAGATTTGGAAACAGCCTAAGTGCCCATCAGTAGATGAATGGATTAGAAAACTGTGGTACATCTACACGATGGAATACTATGCTGCTGTAAAAAAGAAGGAACTCTTACCATTTGCAACGGCATGGATGGAACTGGAGAGCATTATGCTAAGTGAAATAAGCCAGTCAATGAAGGAAAAATACCACATGATCTCACTCATTCATGGATAATAAAGACCATTACAAACTTTTGAACAATAATAGATACAGAGGCAGAGCTGCCTCACACAGATTGTCAAACTGCAGCTCGAAGGCCAGGGAGGGTTGGGGGGCAGGAGGGAGGGGGGTAAGAGATCAACCGAAGGACTTGTATGCATGCATATAAGCATAACCAATGGACATAAGACACTGGGGGGTAAGGGAGGCCAGGGGATTGTCCAGGGCAGCGGGGGGGTGGGGGAGGACACATATGTAATACCCTTTGTAATACTTTTAGCAAAAAAAAAAAAAAGAAATAAGAAAAATCTCAAACAATCTTACATTATACCTTAAGGAACAGGAAAAAGAAGAAAAAGATTAAGCCCAAAGTCAGTAAAAAGAAAGAAATATAACAGTCAAAGTAGAAATAAATGATATAGAGAATAAAAATACAATAGAAAAGAATGATGAAACAAAGAGCTGATTTTCTTGAAAAGGTAAGTAAATTGACAAACTTTTAGCTAGACTCACTAAGGAAAAAAAGAAAAGACATAAATAAACAAAATCATAAATGAAAGAGATTTACAATGGATATCAGAGAAATACGAAGGATTATAAATGAATATTATGAAAGGCTATAAAGCTCCAAATTCGACAACCTAAAAGAAATGAACAAATTCTTAGAATCATATAACCTTCCTAGACTGAATCATAAAGAATTAGAAAACCTGAATAAACTGATCACTAGAAAGGAAATTGAAACAGTAATCCAAAACTTGCTGAAGAACAAAAATCCATGACCAGATGGCTTCACTAGTGAATTCTCTTGAACATTCAAAGAATATTTAATACCTCCTCTCAAATTCTTCCAAAAAGTTAAAGAGAAGGGAATGCTTTCTAACTCACATAAGGAGGCTAACATGACCCTGAAAGCAAAACCAGGCAAGGACAATGCGACCTAAAAAGAAATCGAACATAAATGCAAAAATCCAAAATACCATCAAATCCAGTACAAAAATACATTAAAAGGATTATATGCCACTATCAAGTGGGCTGCATTCCAGGGATGCTAGGATGGTTCACCATCTTCAAATCAATCAATATGATACACCACATTAACAAAATGAAGGATAAAAATTATATGATCAACCAAAGGACTTGTATGCATGCATATAAGCCTAACCAATGGACACAGACACCAGGGGGGTGAGGGCAGGAGTGGTATTTTGAACATTTAATTAATTCGGATAAAATTAAACTCTGATTCACTAGTTTTAAGTGGGAATTATTCGTTAAACAGTACATTTTCTTTATTGAGGATACAAAGGGAGGATAAGGACTTCTACATAAGGAAATCAAAAGTTTTCATAGAGGAGGTGATGCTTGAGCGAAGAGTTGAATAATAAACTGCTATTTGTTAGATGGTAAAGTTATGAAGACACAAGAAAATCTAAAAGAAACAGGCTATGTAATAGCTTAATCAATAAAGAAAAAAATTATATGATCATCTCAATAGGCACAAAAAAGCATTTCACAGGATACCACATCCATTTATGATTTATGGAAACCTTCAGTAAAATGGCTGTAGATGGAAAGGACCTCAAAATAATGAAGGCCATGCATGACAAACTCACAGCTAACATCACACTCAATGGTGAAAAACTGAAATTTTTTCCTCTACTAGTAAGAACTGAAACAAGGAAGAGAAGAAAATGGCAGCCGAATAGGCAGACGTGTCATGCGCCTGCTCCAGGGGCCAGACGGAAAGCAACTAAATCGGAGAGCATCCACATGGAATTAACAAATTAGACACAGCTGAAGAGACAATTTACAAAAAAGGAAGGGCATAGGATGCCTGGAGAATGGTAGGAACAGGGATCTGGGCTGGAGAGGGACACCCAGCCACCGGGCCGAGCGGGTGAGGAGGAAGCTGCATTGCACTAAAGCCATGTCCCTTGTTGACAGACATAACACCCAACTGTGAAAAGGAAAAGCCACAGGACTGCTGGTGTCTGGGGAATCTAGACCTAAGACCACAGCCAAGAAAGGCTGCACCCCAAAAGGCGGCCTGAAAAGTGACCCGAACAGTGTGGTGCCAGGAGGAGAGAAACCCGCAGTTTCATGGCTGTTTTGCTTTTGTTTGGTCTTTGCTTTTATTCACGAAACCCAGAACATAGGACTTTTCAATTGCAAACACTCACGTGAGGCTGCTGTGCAGGTAGAGGCACAGGCTTGAGGTGCCTGAGGAGAGGCTGTGGAGGGAAGCAGGGCAAGGAGACATGCCAGGATTCTGCATTGGGACATTTGTAACCTTCCAAACCTAAGTGGCCATTTCTCCCCTGAAGAACCAACTCCTCCCAGTAGCCTTAAGGCAGGTAACACAGCCTGCCACAGCGAGCCTGCATTTTGAGCTATACAAAGGAAACAAAAGCTCTGAATAGCCCCCCAAAGAGCCCTCAGTGACTGGGTTGGAAGAGGGGCCAGTCTGCCCCACTATTCTTGGAACCAGACTGTTAAAAACTCCAGGTTTCCAGTCAACAACATTGGTTTCCATAAAAAGATATCTGACCAACCAAGGCCAGAGTAATATCTTGGGCCACTCATGGAGTAGTAGATCTGGGTCAGGAAAAAAAATATCCATCTGATTCCCAGAAAGTGAAACAGCACTACCCCTTCCTAAAGCCCTGTCAAAAAGAGATACTTGAGTGATTAAGATTGACAGCTGGCAGACAGGTAAAGCGGGCAAATTGGTCCCACCTGCTTGCAGCCAAGACTGTGGAGACAGACACAAGCAGAGGAGCTGTGGATCGATTGGAGTTTCAACATGGTGCTAAAAACCAAAGACAGTGCCTGACAGTGGTCAGCACCTAACTACCTAACAGGAAACCCCAAATTGGCAGACAGAACAGAAGAGTGGGGTCCTAAACCAGCTCCCATGGAACATTAAAACCCGGCTGAAGCAAACAACACTTCACTTTTTTTTTAGTATTATTTTTTCTATTTTTTTCACCTTTTTCTTCCTTGCTTCTCCCTTTTTCATCCTGTTTTTCTTCTCCTTTCCCTGCCTTAGTTTTTCTCTTTCTTTTCTTTTTAACCCTTTTAAAAAATTTTTATTGATTTCAGAGAGGATTAAGAGGGAGAGAGAGATAGATCAATGATGAACGAGAGTCATTGATTGGCTGCCTCCTATACCCCTACACTGGGGATTGAGCCCACAACCCAAGCATGTGCCCCGACTAGGAATTGAACTGTGACCTCCTGGTTCATAGGTCGACACTCAACCACTGAGCCATGCTGGCTGGGCTGAAGATCTTAAAATATTCTCCAATAAAAAAGTAGATGGGGACCACATCAAAATAAAAAGCTTCTGCACAGCAAAAGAAACATCGACAAAATAACAGGAGGGCCCCCTACATGGGAGAACATATTTGCCAATGATACATCCAATAAGGGGTTAATCTCCTAAATATATAGGGCACTCATACAACTTAACAAAAGGAAGATAAATAATCTAATTTAAAAATGGGCAAAGGACCTAAATAGACACTTCTCCAAAGTGGATATACAGAAGACCAAGAGGCACATGAAAACATGCTCAAAGTCACTAATCATCTGAGAAATGAAAATCAAAACAACAATGAGGTATCATCTCATACCTGTCAGACTGGCTATCATCAACCAATCAACAAACGACAAGTGTTGGCAAGGATGTGGAGAAAAGGGAATCCTTGTATACTGCTGGTGGGAATGCAGACTGGTGCAGCCACTGTGAAAGGACCTAGTAATGGAATTTCCTCAAAAAATTAAAAATGGAACTCCCATTTGACCCAGTAATCCCACTTATAGGGATATATTATAAGAAATCAGAAACACCAATCAAAAAGAATATATGCACCCCTATGTTCATGGCAGCACAATTTACAATAGCTAAGATTTGGAACTGCCTAAATGCCCATAAGCAGATGAGTGGATAAAAAACTGTGGTACATTTACACAATGGCATACTACACGGCAATAAAAAAGAACTCTTACCATTTGCAACAGCATGGATATACCTGGAGTGCATTATGCTAAGCAAAATAAGCCAGTCAGAGAAAGATAAGTATCACATTATCTTA
>NW_005369409.1:979693-992212 GCF_000412655.1 Myotis brandtii | reverse complement strand
TATGGTCACTGACAACAGTGTTAGGAAGGCCTGGGTTGGGGGGTGGGGGTAGACTAGAAGGTCAATGGGGAGGGGGAAGGGGACATATGTAATACTTCCAACAATAAAGATTTTCTTTAAATTTTAAAAAATAAAGAAATAATGGAAGAAGATCATCCAATGAAAATAAAAAACAAAGTAGATGTTTGACAGAACCTTAAAGCCAATGAAGAGGCTGAGGCATAAGAAATAAGAGCTTTCCTGCTGGGAAGAGGGCAAAATGTACCAGACAACAGGACTGCCATCGTGATCCTTGCCCACAAATGTAATGTAGGCAAAAGACGGGAAGTGCTCTGGTTAGCTCTACATCTACATGGAAATCAAACCTATGCTGCTTCCATCTTTTCAAAAGTGACTAATGTGGTTTCCCCTCCTTCCTTTTGGTCTCAGTGTTCTGTCCCCAAGGATAGGAGTGATAATTGCCTGAAATTATGCACCAATGGCCTGAAACCTTGAGGATGTTTATTAAGTTGTCTCTGTCATGCTCTTGAAGATGGGTTTCAGAACAAACGTATTAAAGAGCAAATACAGGCTGGCAGCTAATTTTGTTCCTTGAACCGCTAGGATATATGAATGTGTTAGACATATACTTGTATACATATAAAGTTTATTTTATCCAAAAATATTGATCTTCTTTATTGATGTTATTATTATTGTAGTCTCTGTTGGAATATTCATATATCTAATTTTCTTTTCCCTGCTCTTACTACATTTCCCCTTCTTTTCTCTTTCTTCACTAGTCAATTTTTTTCCTCTCTTCTCTTGCTCTTTTCTTCTACTAATTTTTTAATTAGTTTTACTTCCTAAATTCAGGCCTATCTGCTCTCTCTGCTATTCTCCTTTTAAATAAATAAATAAATAAATAAATGTTTGTTTTTTTTCTTCTTATCCACTCATTCTCATTTGCCCTCCTCTATACTAAACCGTGGTCCTTCTCCTATTCATTCAATTCCTTAACCTTATTTTCTGTAATTAATCTTTGCCTCTACAGATTCTGCCACCCCCTTTTTCTGGGTGTTTTCTGCTTACACGTTTTTGTTTATTTATTTGTTTTGTTGTGTTCTCTCCCCAAATTCTTAATTCTCTTTTGTTGCTGTTTTGCTTTTATTATTTTCTCGCTAACATTTTTTATCTCTTTTCTCTCTCCTAATTCTCTTTTCTCTGGTGGTCACTTTTATTGGGGTTATGGGTGTCTCATGTACAATCGTGTTCTGTTCCTTTTGTGTTGTGTCTTGTAGTGTTGCATTTTGTGCTGTTCGGTCAGCACCTCCACAACGGTTGGCCCAACATGGTAGAGAACAAGCCACATAACAAGACAATCTGCAAGGAGATTCCATCCATGAACAGGACAATAACATTCAAGACCCAACTACATCAAGAGAACCCAAATATCTCAAGTAGTGGGCATACCTAGAGTACCCAGCCCAGAAGACCTGAAAAACTGCACTACTGGGTCCCACAAAACATCTATTACATAAGGCCAACCCAAAAAAATATCTGGGTGGTAGAGCAGTTTTATCTAATACATAGACACAAGTACAAAGAAAGGGAAAAAATGGAGAGACAGAGAAACAACTCATAAATGAAAGAAAAGGAGGAATTACCAGAAAAGGAACTAAATGTAATGGAGGAGAGTAATTTGTCAGAGAAAGAATTCAGAATAATGGTTATAAGGATGCTCAAATGTCAGCATGAGAAATACACGCAACTCAATGAGAATTATAAGGAGCTGGTTGAGAAATACACCAACATAAATTGGAATCAACAGGAAATAAAGAATGACATAGCTGCAATAAAGAACATCATGGAAGGTTTCAACAATAGACAGTAGTCAAGAAACTGAGAACCAAATTAGTGAGTTAGAAGACAAGGTAGGAAAAAAAACATCCGATCAGAGAAGCAACTGGAAAAAAATTAAAAAGCAGGAGAAGAGTCTAAGATAGCTTTGGGGCAACATGAAACCAAAGAACATACACACAGTAGGGGTGCTAGGAGAGGAAGCTGAACAAGGAATAGAAAATCTGTTTGAAGAAATAATGATGGAAAATGTCCCTGACTAGGGGAAGAAAATAGTCACACAAGTCCAAGAAGTACAGAGAGTCCCAATCAAGATGAACCTAAAAAGACCCACACCAAGATACAGTATAATTAAATTGGTAAATGATAAAGACAAAGAAAGAATCTTAAAGGCTGCAAGAGAGATACAGAGAGTTACCTACAAAGGATCTCCCATTAGACTATAAACTGATTTCTCAGCAGAAACACATCATGCCACAAGGGATTGGCATAAAGTATACAAAGTGATGTAAAGCAAGGGATTGAATCCAAGAATACTCTATTCAGCAAGGCTAGCATTCAAAATTGAAGGTGAAATCAGGTGATTTGCAGACCAAAAAAAAAGCTAAGGGAGTTTATTACCACCAAACCAGCAATGCAAGAAATTCTAAAGGGACTGTTGTAAAAAGAAGAAATAGAAAAGGAGGAAGGAACACAGGCATAAAGAATAAAAATGGCTACAAACAAGTACCTATCAATAATAACCTTAAACATAAATGGATTAAATGCTCCAATCAAAAGACTTAGGGTAGCTAAATGGATAAGAAAACATGACCCAAATATACGCTGTCTACAAGAGACCCACCTTAGAACAAAGGAATGACACAGGCTGAAAGTGAACATATGGAAAAATAATTGTTCAAATGAATGAAAAAAAAAATCTGGGGTAGCAAACTTATATCTGACAAATTGACCTCAAAGTGAAGACCATAACAAAAGATAAGAAAGGCCACTTCATAATACTAAAGGGGTCAATACAACAAGAAGCTATAACTTTTATAAACATATATGCACCCAATACAAGATCATCTAAATACATATATTAAAAAAAACTTCTGGGGGATCTCAAGGGGGATACCAACAGCAATATAATCATAGTAGGGGACTTTAATACCCCACCAACATTACTGGATACATCTTCTGGACAAAAGATCAACAAGGATATAGCAATCCTAAATGACTCACTAGATCATATGGAACTAATTGACATCTTCAGAACATTTCATCCCAAAGCTATGGAATATACATTCCTCTCAAGTGAACATGAAACATTTTCAAAGATAGACCACAGGTTAGGACACAAGCTAAGTCTCCACAAGTTCAAGAAGATTGAAATCATATCAAGCATCTTCTCAGACCACAATGGCATGAAATTAGAAATCAGCTATAATAAAAATGCTCAAAAACAATCAAATACATGGAGACTAAATAGCGTGCTATTAAACAATGAATGGGTTACCACAGAGATCAAAGAAGAAAAAAAATCCTAAAGACAAATGAAAATAAACACAAAACAATCCAAAATCTATTGGACACAGTGAAAAGAACCCTGAGATGGAAGTTCATAGCACTTTAGACCTACCAGACACACACAAAAAATGGTAATAAGTTATCTAACCTTACAATTTAAAGAATTAGAAAGAGAACAATAAGAAAAGCCCACAGAAGAAGGAAGGAAAGAATAAATATTAGAGCATAAATAAATGAGATAGAGACTAAAAAATACAAAAAAAAGGACTAAGAACTGGTTCTTTGAAAAGATAAACAAGATTGCTGAACTGTTAGCCAGACATATAAAAAACCAAAGACAGAGGACCCAAATAAATAAAATCTGAAATGAATGGGGTAAAGTAACAGGTGACACCACAGAAATACAAAGGATAGTAAGAAAATACTATGAGCAAATATATATGAACAGACTGGACAATGTGGATGAAATGGAAAAAAGTTCTAGAAAAATACAACTGTCCAAAATGAATCAAGAAGAATCAAAAAACCTGAACAGGCCAACAACAATTGTTGAAATTGAAGCAGTAATCAAAAAATTTCCAGCAAACAAAAGCCCTGGTCTGTATGGCTTCACATGGGGAGTTTTACCAAACATTCAAAGAAGAAATAACACCTATCATCCTCAAACTATTAAAAAAAAAAACAAGAGGAAGGAATACTTTCAGCCTCTTTTTATGAGGCCAGCATTATCCTAATTCCAAAACCAGAAAAAGACACTACAAAGAAAGAAAAGTACAGGCCAACTTTAATGAACCTAATGAACCTAGATGCTAAAATCTTCAACAAAATATTAGCAAATCATATCCAGCAATACATTAAAAAGATCATACACCATGACCAAGTGGGATTTATTATAGGGATGTAAAGCTGGGACAATGTTCACATCAATAAACATGATACATCACATAAACAAATTGAAAGACAAATTCACACGATCATATCAATAGATGCAGAAAAACCATTGGACAAAATCCACCACCTATTTTCAATGAAAACTCTCAGCAAAGTGGTATTATGGGGATCATACCTCAACATAATAAAAGCCATGTATGGCAAACCTACCACCAATATCATACTCAATGACCAAAAAAAAATAAAAAATAAAAACATTTCCCATCAGAACAGGAACAAGACAAGGATGTCCGCTTTCATTAATGTTATTCAACATAGTACTGGAAGTCCTAGCCACAGTGATCAGAAAAGAAAACATAAAAGGCATCCAAATTAGAAAGGAGGAAGTAAAACTGTCATTATTCGCAGATGATATGATATTGTACATAGAAGCCGAAACCGGTTTGGCTCAGTGGATAGAGCGTCGACCTGCGGACTGAAAGGTCCCAGGTTCGATTCCGGTCAAGGGCATGTACCTGGGTTGCGGGCACATCCCCGGTGGGAGATGTGCAGGAGGCAGCTGATCGATGTTTCTCTCTCATCGATGTTTCTAACTCTCTATCTCTCTCCCTTCCTCTCTGTAAAAAATCAATAAAATATATTTTTTAAAAAAAGGAAAAAAAAAGAAAACCCTAAAGACTCCACAAAAACTACTAGGTTTAATCAATGAATTCAGCAATGCAGCAGGATACAAAATTAACACCCAGAAATCAATGGCATTTTTACACACCAATATTGAATTCTCAGAAAGAGAAATTAAACAAACAATCCCATTTACCATTGCAACAAAAAATTAAGATACATAGCAATAAACGTAATCATGTAGGCAATAGGCCTATACTTGACAACTACAGGAAAATGAAAGAAGATATAGAGCAAGACATAAAAAAGTGGAAGAATATACTGTGTTCATGGATTGGAAGAATTAACATCATTATAATGTCCATACTACCCAAAGCAATCTATACATTCAATGCAATCCCTATTAAATTACCAATGACATATTTCACAGATCTAGAACACATTCTCCAAAAATTTATATGGAACAAAAAAAGACCTTGAATAGCCACAGCAATCTTGAGAAAAGAACAAAGTTGGAGGAATAACAATACCAGATATCAAGTTATACTACAAAGCAATTGTACTCAAAACAGCCTAGTACTAACACAAGAACAGGCATATAGATCAATGGAACATAACAGAGAGCCCAGAAATCAACCCAACCCATTATGCTTAATTAATGTTTGAAAAAGGCGGCGAGAGCATACAATGTAATAAAGGCAGTCTCAGCAATAAATGGTGTAGGGGAAATTGGACAGGTACATGCAAAAAAATAAAACTAGACCACCAGCTTACACCATACACAAAAATAAACTTAAAATGGATTAAAGACTTAAATGTAAGACATGAATCCATAAAAATCCTAGAAGAAACCTTAGGCAACAAAATCTCAGACATATCTCATAGCAATATGTTTATGGATACATCTCCTAGGGCAAAGGAAACTAAGGAGAATATAAACAAATGGGACTGCATCAAAATAAAAAGCTTCTGCACAGCAAAAGGAACCATCAACAAAATGAAAACTGAGCCCACTGTATGGGAGAACATATTTGGCAATAATACACCTGATAAAGGGTTAATATCCAAAATATATCAGGAACTCATACAACTGAACAAAAGAATGATAAACAATCCAATGAAAAAAAATTGGCAAAGGACTAAAATAGACACTTTTCCAAAAGACACATACAGATGGCCAAGAGACATATGAAAAAATGCTCAAAGTCACTGCTCATCAGTGAGATGCAAATCAAATGACAGTGAAGTATTACCTCACACCTGTCAGTATGGCTACCATCAACAAATCAGCAAATGACAAGTATTTGTGAGGATGTGGAATAAAGGGAACCCTAGTACACTGCTAGTGGGAATGCACACTGGTGCAGCCATTATGTAAAACAGTATGGAGTTTCCTCAAAAATTAAATATGTAACTGCCTTTTGATCTATTGATCCCACTTATAGGATTATATCTTATGAAACCTGAAACACCAATCAGAAAGAATGCATGCACCCCTATGTTCATAGCAGCACAGTTTACAATAGCTAAGATCTGGAAACAGCCCAAGTGCCCATCAGCAGACGAGTGGATTAAAAACAGTGGTGGTACATTTACCCTATGGAATACTATGCAGCAATATAAAAGAATGATCTCTTACCCTTTGAGACAGCATGGAGGGACTTGGAGAGTATTATGCTAAGTTAAATAAGACAGTAAGGGAAAGACAGGTATCACATGATCTCACTTATATGTGGAATCTAATGAACAAAAGAACTGGTGAACAAAATAGATACAGATACCCAGAAACATTGAACAGACTTTTGAAACTCAGAGGGAAGGCTGGGTTGGCTGGGCAGGAGGTAAGAGATCAACCAAAGAACTTATATGTATGCATAACCGAAACATTGAACAGACTTTTGAAACTCAGAGGGAAGGCTGGGTTGGCTGGGCAGGAGGTAAGAGATCAACCAAAGAACTTATATGTATATATGCATAACCTATGGACACAGAAAATAGGGTGGTGAAGCCCTGGGGTAGGGGGCAGGGGCAGACTTGAATCAGTCAATGGGGGGAAAGGGGACATATGTAATATTTTCAACATAAAGATTTTTAAATTAATTAATTAATTAATTAAATAAATTAAAATACTATATTAAAACTGCAGAAGGCACACTTGAAACTAATATAATATTGTGTCAATTATAATTAAAAATAAGTTCATTTTTTCAATCACAGAAGGAAGAAATTGAATGGAAGACAAAAATAGAAACAAAGAATAAAGAGAATAGAAAACAGTGACAAATATGGTAGATATTAATTCAACTATATCAATCATTTCTTTAACTGTCAACAGTAAACACACCAATTAAAAGACAGAGATATTATAGGGGATTAAAAAATAAGACCCAAGTAATTATATATTGTCTAAAAGAAATACACTTTAAGTATGAATACATATGTAGATTAAAAGCATATAAAGCACAGCATAGGGAATGTAGTTAGTAATCCTATATAATAAAAGCCCAGTGACCGAAAGGTGGAACAACCAGAATGACCGGTCAACCAGCTGCTATGATGCACACTGACCACCAGGGGGCAGACACTCAACGCAGGAGTTGCCCCCTGGTGGTCAGTGCACTCCCACAGTGGGAGCATCACTCAGAGGGCGGGTTCACAGACACTCGGCTGATTGGGATGAGCTGTGCTCCCATAGCAGGCCGATCCCCAAAGGCCACGCCCCCCCCCACCAGTGTAAGAATCCTTTGCACCAGGCCTCTAGTATTATAATAACTATGTATGTTGCCAGGTGGGTACTGGAAATATCAGGGGGAACACTTTTTAAAGGATGTGGTTGTTTAACTAATATGTGAAACTAATATAAAATAAAATTGAATGTAATGTGTAATTTAAAAATAACATTTTTAAAAAGTAAAGTGATGGAAGAAGATATACCATGCTAACACTAATCAAAAGTAACCTGGAGTGGCCATATAAATTTCAGACAAACCTGACTTCAGAACAAAGAAAATTACCAGGGATAAAGAAGGGTTTTACATAATGATTAAGAGGTTAATTCTCCAAGAAACCCTAACAAGGTTTAATGTGCATGCACTGAACAAAAGAGCATCAAAATATATTAGGCAAACACTAAAGAATTGCAAGGAGATATAGATAAATCCAATATTATAGTCAGAGGCTTGAACACTCTATCAGAAACAGACAAATCTGTTGGCAAAAAAATTAGTAAGGGCATAACTGAACTCAACAGCACTCAACCAACTGGACATAATTGAAATCTACAGAATACTTCACCAACAATAAATTGAGAAGAAATAGTAGAAAGAAGTTGAAGATATGGAAGTATATGGGGAGAGTTGATCACATAAATGTATGAGGAAGCTGAATAGAATGGGATCCATAGTTTGGGTGGAGGGATATACTCAGAACAGGAGAAGCTATACCTCTTCCACTGAGACAGAAGGAAAGACGGAGGTATTGGGTTCATATAAAATTGGGATTATAGATGCTGAAAATGGAAGTTGAGGGAGGTACTACTTGATTTTCTTCATGTTTGCAGTCAAATAGGAGACAAAGTCAACTTCCATGAATGAGAGAAGAGAGAGAGTAGAATATAGGGATTAAGAAGAAAAGTGGAAATGTAAAATAGCCACTAACAAAGTCAATAATGAGCTACCCAGGGACATGCAGAAGGGTTGCTAGGCAGCTCAGTGGAGGAGGTGAAACCATAAATTTGTATTGGCTCCAAACTTCAGTGTGTGAGTGTGTGCATGTGTGTGTTCCAACAGCCTGAATATTGAGCAGAAAAATGGTGGAAACTTAGACTTATCCTAGGTTTCAGCTCTATATGGTAAGTGTGGCAAAGGGAGTAGGAAGCGTGGTGAGAATGAATGAAGTAAGGCTCCCAGGCTTAAGATGGACCCCTGGGAAACACAAAAATGTAAATAGTAAACAGAAGAAGAACATGCAAAGGTAAATGAGAAGGAGAAGCCAGAAGTCAATGGTTTTACAAAAGAAACAGTCCTGCCCAGCCAGTGTTGTTCAGTGGTTGAGCATTGACACATGATCCAGGAAGTCATGGTTCTATTCCTGGTCATGACATATGCCTGAGTTAAAAGGCATGCAAGAGGCAGCCAATCAATGATTCTTTCTCATCATTGATGTTTCTATCTCTCTCTCCCTCTCCCTTCCTCTCTGAAACCAATATAAAAAGAAATAGTCATGAAAACTCCAGCATTTGGAGAGCCTTCTGAGATCATGTAGTCCAAACCCTTAAGTGTGGCAAGTGAGGAAAGAGAGGCCCCAAGAAAGTAAGGAACTTACCAAGGTTCACAGTGAATTAGGGGCAGAGGTAGGACTACAATGCAGGTCTTTTAACTCTGTTCCATGCTCTTATTTATTCTGTGGCACTTGGTTGTCTTTTTATCTCTTATTTTAAAAGTAATATATGTTTCTGCAGATAATTTGAAAAATTAAAAAAATAAAGAGTAAAATTTTAATATTTTATAATGTTACCACTGACTGTTGACATATGTGGTAGTTTTAAAACAAGTTCAAAAATTCTTTCACATTTATCCCATCAAGAGGTGGAATCTAGTTCTCCTCCTCTAGAATATAGGCTAGCTTTAATGACTTGCTTCTAACAGAATTTAGTTTATGTAATTTAATGCTGCATGACTCCTGATGCTAGGTCATAAAATCAATATAGTTTCCACCTGGCTCTCTCTTTCTCAGAACACTTGTTCTTGGAACATAACTGTCTCGACTTGAGGAAACTCAGACTACACAGATAAGCCACATGTAAGTGTTCCAGCTGAAAGCCTCAGCTGAGTTCCTAGCCAGCAACCAGCAGCAACTGCCAGACATGAATGAGGAAGCCTTTCAGATTTCTCCACCTATAGCCATTGTCTGACTGCAACTGCATGAGAGACTCTGAGCAAGAATCAGGTAAATGAGCCCAGTCAATCATCAGAGTCTTGAAAGGTAGTAATAAATGATTGTCATTTTACATTACTGTTTGTTACACAGAGATCATTGTATTAGGCACATAATATCTGCCATATACAGCATATTTAACCAGTCTTTCTTGTCAGACATTTATATAATTTTCCCATTTTTCACTATCACAGAAAATGCTGCAGTGAACATTCTTGCATATATGCCTTTTTAAGTATGTTTATTTTGTCATTTGAATGACTAAAGCAATACAGGTTAAATGAAACAATTCAAATACAAAAGTTAAAATTATATATTTTTCCACTCCCCCTCCAAAGCCATCACACAAATGAAGCCACTGTTGAAAATCGAGTGTGAATCCTTACATTCTTTCTCCACTTACACATATAAAAACATAGTGTGAGTGCTCGCTTCGGCAGCACATATACTAAAATTAGAACGATACAAAGAAGATTAGCATGGCCCCTGCACAAGGATGACATGCAAATTCATGAAGCGTTCCATATTTTTTTTAAAAAAACTAGTGTGAGTTTATTTTTTTTTCCACAAAAATGAAGTTACTATAGCCTTCTCTTTTACTTAGCACAATGTATAATGGACAGCCTTCCAAGTCAATGTGCTTTATTCCTTCCAGTCCATGTTACAGATACAACATAATTTACATAACTAGTTCCCTATCAGTGGACATTTAGGATGTTGCTATTGCAAATAATATTAGAGCAAACAGAAGGAGAAATTGGAAGCTGAATAGGCATCAGTGTTGTGGACCTCCTCCCAGGGCCAGGCCACAAAAGCAACTAATCAGAGAACATCCACCATGAATTAAAAAATTAGAAACAGCTCAAGAGACAGTATTCAATAAGGAATGGCAGAGGACGCCTAGAGAACGCTGCTTGACAGCCATAACCTGTGTGGAACCACCACTGTGCCTCAGCAGTGAGTGGCACATACTTCTTGGCAGGCTCCAAGATGTCTGCAGGGAGCATGTGCCACCAGAGTGAGCTCCCACACCAGGCCTCCTTACCAGCCAGCTGGGACCCAGTACCTTAGGATAAAGCACCAAGACCCCACAGTGAGTGCAAGCCAGGGGGAACCCTGTGCCCCACCCCAGCCCTGGACCCAAGAACTGTGATGCAAGCCTGAACCAGAGCCACCTGGCACCCACTCCATCCCAAGCCCTGGGACCTGCTGTCAGGGCCACCCAGAGCAACCCAGAGCATGCCCCAGTCTGGGCCACAGGGGAGTACTGATTGTGCGACCTAGAGCAAGCTCTGCCTGCTCCACCCTGGCCCCGAGGACAGTCCTACCAGGGCCATCCAGAAAAACCCAATGTTCATATCGCCCTGGGCAACAGGAGAGCAACACCTCACCCTAGGTGGGTGACAGGGGAGCACAGACAGAGTGACCCAGGGCAACCCACCTCCACTCCACATTGAGGAGGGGCAAACTGGAGGAACCCAGTGTGCATCTCCATCCAGGCTATAAGAAAGTGGGGACTGTGCAACCTAGAGCAACCCATGCCCACTCCATACCAAGGCCAGGATCTTGCTGCCAAGGCAACCTGAAATAACCCAGCATGTGCCCCACTCAGGCCACAGAGGAGCTCTGACTGTGTGACACAGAATAACCTGCACCTGCTTCTCCCTGGACCCTGGAACAGTCCTGCAGGGGCTACCCAGAGCAACCCAGCAAATGCCTCACTCCAAGCTATAAGAAAGTGCTGCCAGGGTGACCTGGAGCAAACCAGTGTGCCTAGCCAGGGGCCACAGGACCACACTGCAGGTGCGCTGCCAGACGGACATAGGGTGCCATCCTACCATGGGTGCTGGGGCCCCACAGCAAATTGCATGCAAGAGGGCTCTGGGTCCTCAAAGAGAGTCACACATCAGAGGAACAGTGCATGTGCTCCCACCACCTCAAGAATCTGAAGCAGACAACTGAGGGATCAGATCCCTGGGAGAAAGGGTTACAACTCAGAGCAGAGACAATAAAGACATGAGACTCAAGGCAAGCCCAGCCTCAGGGCTAATGATTTCTAGACCATTGCCCCGATAGGCAAACCCTAAGCAGGGTACTCAGGGTCAGAAAGAGACAGAAAAAAATGGGGAGACAAAGGACAACTACCAAGGGAAAAAAGGAGGCATCTTCACAAAATGAACTATATGAAACAAAGGCATACAATATGTCAGAAAAAGAAATCAGAATAAGGGTCATACAGTTTATAAACCAGATGGATGAGAAAATCAACAACTTAGTTCAGAATCAAGAGGAAATTAAGAATGAAATAGCTTCAATAAAAAAACACAAAGGAAGGTTTCAACAGTATACTAGAAGTAGCGGAGGACTGAATTAGTGAGTTAGAAGATAGGGCAGCAAAACACACCCAATCTGAACAGCAATTAGAGAAAAAAATTAGAAAGCAGGACAGCCTAATGGAGCTTTAGTACAACATGAAACGAAGTAATCTACACTAATAAAAGACAAAGATGCTAATTGACTGTACCTTTGCTATGCCCCAAGCCATGCCCACCAGCCAATCAGAGCGACTATATGCAAATTAACCCAACCAAGATGGCGGCCAGCAGCCACGGAGCTGGAGCAAGCAGGAGGCTTGGTTGCCCAGGCGATGGAGGAAGCCAAGCTTCCGGCCTCCCCTGAGCCAGCTGCGGCCTCCACTCATGGCAACAAAGTTTCAATTATAGAAGA
>NW_005369409.1:978580-979385 GCF_000412655.1 Myotis brandtii | reverse complement strand
GGAATGACTGGTCACTATGATACACACTGACCACCAGGAGGCAGACGCTCAATGCAGGAGCTGCCCCCTGGTGGTCAGTGCGCTCCCACAGGGGGAGCTCTGCTCAGCCACAAGCCAGGCTGATGGTTGCCAGTACAGCGGTGGTGGTGGGAGCCTCTCCCACCTCCTCAGCAGTGCCAAGGATGTCCAACTGCAGTTTAGGCTTGCTCCCAGCTGACAAGTGGACATCACCTGAGGGCTCCCGGGATGCCAGAGAGATGTCTGACTGCGAGCTTAGGCCCAATCCCCCAGGTAGCGGGCCTAAGCCAGCAGGTGGTCATCCCCCGAGGGGTCCCACACTGTAGAGGTCACAGGCCAGACTGAGGGACCCCCCCCCCGAGTGCACAAATTTTTGTGCACCAGGCCTCCAGTGTATGTATAATAGGGATATCAGAAGAACAAGAAGAGGAGCAAGGATTAGAAAACTTATTTGAAGAAATAATGACAGACAAGTTCCCTGATTTGGGGAAGAAAAAAGTCACACAAGCACACAGTGTTCCAAACAAGTTGAACCCAAAATGACCAACACCAAGACACGTCGTAATTACAATGGCAAACATTAACAACAAAGAGAGAATCTTAAAGGCTGCAAGAGAGAGACAGAAAGCTACCTACAAAGGATCTCCCATTAGACTATCAAATGATTTCTCAACAGAAACACATCAGGCCAGAAGGGAATGGAATGAAGTATACAAAGTGATGCAAAACAAGGGACTGAATAAAAGAATACTCTATCCAGCAAGGCTATCATTCAAAATTGAAGGGG
>NW_005369409.1:973306-977982 GCF_000412655.1 Myotis brandtii | reverse complement strand
TGAGGGACCCCCCCCCCGAGTGCACAAATTTTTGTGCACCAGGCCTCCAGTGTATGTATAATAGGGATATCAGAAGAACAAGAAGAGGAGCAAGGATTAGAAAACTTATTTGAAGAAATAATGACAGACAAGTTCCCTGATTTGGGGAAGAAAAAAGTCACACAAGCACACAGTGTTCCAAACAAGTTGAACCCAAAATGACCAACACCAAGACACGTCGTAATTACAATGGCAAACATTAACAACAAAGAGAGAATCTTAAAGGCTGCAAGAGAGAGACAGAAAGCTACCTACAAAGGATCTCCCATTAGACTATCAAATGATTTCTCAACAGAAACACATCAGGCCAGAAGGGAATGGAATGAAGTATACAAAGTGATGCAAAACAAGGGACTGAATAAAAGAATACTCTATCCAGCAAGGCTATCATTCAAAATTGAAGGGGAACTCAGGAGCTTCTAAGACAAACACACACACACACACACACACACACACACACACACACACAAAACCTAAGGGAGTTTCTCACTACCAACCCAGCAATGCAAGAAATGCTAAATGGACTGTTGTAAAAAGAAGAAATAGAAAGGGAAGAAGGAACACAGGCATAAAGAATACAAATGGCTATAAAAAGTACCAATCAATAATAACCTTAAATGAAAATGAGCTAAATGCTCCAATCAAAAGACATCAAGTGGTTGAATGGATAAGAAAACATGACCCATATATATGCTGTCTACAAGAGACCCACCTCAGACCAAGGGATCCCACAGATGTAAAGTGAAGGGATGAAAATATATTTTTCAGGCAAATGGCATGGAAAAACAAAAAATCTGGGGTCCCAATACTTATATCTGACAAAATAGACCGCAAAGTGAAGACCATAACAAGAGATAAGGGAGGCAACCTCATAATACTAAAGTAATTGATACAACAAGAGGATATAACTTGGTAAACATATATGCACCAAATGTAGGAGCACTCACAAAACCTAAGGGAGTTTCTCACTACCAACCCAGCAATGCAAGAAATGCTAAATGGACTGTTGTAAAAAGAAGAAATAGAAAGGGAAGAAGGAACACAGGCATAAAGAATACAAATGGCTATAAAAAGTACCAATCAATAATAACCTTAAATGAAAATGAGCTAAATGCTCCAATCAAAAGACATCAAGTGGTTGAATGGATAAGAAAACATGACCCATATATATGCTGTCTACAAGAGACCCACCTCAGACCAAGGGATCCCACAGATGTAAAGTGAAGGGATGAAAATATATTTTTCAGGCAAATGGCATGGAAAAACAAAAAATCTGGGGTCCCAATACTTATATCTGACAAAATAGACCGCAAAGTGAAGACCATAACAAGAGATAAGGGAGGCAACCTCATAATACTAAAGTAATTGATACAACAAGAGGATATAACTTGGTAAACATATATGCACCAAATGTAGGAGCACTCAAATACATAAAAAAGCTTCTGGAAGATATCAAGGGAGAGATCATCAGCAATACAATCATAGTGTGGGACTTTAATACCCCATTGACATCACTGGATAAATCCTCTAGACAAAATATCAACAAAGAAACAGCAATCCTAAATAACTCACTAGATCAGATGGACTCAATCGACATCTTCAGCACATTTCACCCCAAAACTACAGAATATACATACTTCTCAAGTGCACAGGGGACATTTTCAAAGATAGACCACATATTGGGACACAGGCAAAGTCTCTTTGAATTCAAAAAGGTTGAAATCATATCAAGCATCTTCTCAGACCACAATGGCATAATATTAGAAATAAACTATAATAAAAAAACAATCAAAAAATTAAAACACGTGGAGGCTGAAAAGCATGCTGTTAAAAGATGATTGGGTTACGAAAGAGATCAAAAAAGAAATAAAAACATCCTGAAAACAATAAAAGCCCTGGACCACACAGCTTCACAGGGGAGTTTTACCAAACATTAAAAGAGGAACTAAAACCTATCCTCCTCAGACTACTTGAAAAATTTAAGAGGAAGGAACACTTCCAAGCTCTTTCCATGAAGCCAGCATTATCCTAATCCCAAAACCAGATAAAGGCACTACAAAAAAAAAGAGAGAATTACAGGCCAATATCTCTGATTAACGTAGATGCTAAAATTCTCAAAAAAATTCTAGCAAATCTGATCCAGCATCACATTAGAAATATCATACAATATGACCAAGTGAGATTTATTCCAGGGATGCAAGGATGGTACAATATCCCCAAATCAATAAACATGATACATCACAAAAACAACTAGAGAGATAAAAATCACATAATCATATCATTTAATGCAGAAAAGGCATTTGGCAAAGTCCAACACCCTTTCTTGATAACAACTCAGCAAAGTGGGAATAGAGAGATCATACCTCAAAATAATAAAAGCCTAATATGACAAACCTACAGCCAACATCATAATCAATTGGAATAAACTAAAACCATATCCCTAAGAACAGGAATAAGAAAGGATTGCCAACTCTCACCACTCTTGTTTGCCATAGTTCTGGAAGTGCTAGCCATAGAGATCAGACAAGCAGAAGAAATAAGAGGCATCCAACTTGAAAAATAAGAAGTAAAACTGTCAGTATTCACAGATGACATGATTCTGTACATAGAAAACCCTAAAGACTCCAACAAAAAACTAATAGATTTAATAAATGAATTCAGCAATGTAGCAGGATACAAAATTAACAACCAGAAATATATGGCTTTTTTATACACCAATAATGAACTCACAGAAATAGAAACTAAAAAAACAATCCCATTTACCATTGCACCAAAAAAATTAAGATACCTCAAAACTGCCTGTTATTGGCACAAAAACAGACATATAAACCAATGAAACAGAAGAGAGAACACAGAAATCTACCTAAGCCATTAGGCTCAATTAATATTTGACAAAGTAGGCAACAGCATACAATGGAGTCAAGACAATCTCTTCAATAAATGGTGCTGGGAATATTGGACAGATACATGCAAAAAAAATGAAACTAGACCACCAACTTACACCATACACAAAAATAAACTCAAAATGGTTAAGGACTTAAATGTAAGATGGGAAACCATAAAAATCTTAGAAGAAGCCATAGGCAGCAAAATCTCAGACATATGTCATAGCAATATCTTTACCGAAACAGCTCCTAGGGCAATGGAAACTAAAGAGGAAATAAAAAAATGGACTACATCAAAATAAAAAGCTTCTGCACAGCAAAAGAAACCATAAACAAAACAACAAGAGAGCCCACTGCATGGGAGAACATATTTGCCAATGTTATATCCAATAAGGGCCTAATCTTCAAAATTTATAAGGAACTCGTACATCTTATCAAAGGGAAGATAAATAATCAAATAAAAAAAATGGGCAAAGGAGTTAACTAGACATTTTTCAAACGTGGACATACAGAAGGCTAAGAGACATATGTAAACACGCTCAAAGTCACTAATCATCTGAGAGATGCAAATCAAAATGACAATGAGGTACCATCTCACACCTGTCAGAATGGCTAGCATCAACAAATGTACAAAGGACAAGTTCTGGTGAGGATGTGGAGAAAAAGGAACCCTCGTGAACTGCCGGTGAGAATGTAGACTGTTGCAGTCACTGTGGAAAACAGTATGGCATTTCCTCAAAAAAATAAACATTAGAACTTCCAATTGACCTGGTGATCCCACTTCTAGGTATATATCCCAAGAAATAAGAAACACCAATAAGAAAAAACATATGCCCTTCTATGTTCATAGTAGCACAAATTACAATAGATAAGATTTGGAAACAGCTTAAGTGCCCATTAGCAGATGAATGGATTAAAAAAAATGGTGGTACATTTTAATTATGATGTGTCTTGGTGTGGTCCTCTTTGGATTCCTTTTGTTTGGGGTTCTCTGCGCTTCTTGGACCTGTAAGTCCATTTCTTTCACCAGGTGGGGGAAGTTTTCTGCCATTATTTCTTCAAATAGGTTTTCAATATCTTGCTGTCTCTCATCTTCTGGCACCCCAATGATTCTGATGTTGGTACGCTTGAAGCTGTCCCAGAGGCTCCTTACACTATCTTCATATTTTCGGATTCTTTTTTCATTTTGCTTTTCCGGTTGGGTGTTTTTTGCTTCTTCGCATTTCAAATCTTTGACTTGATTCTTGCGCTCCTCTGGTCTGCTATTGGGTGTCTGTATAATATTCTTTATTTCAGTCAGTGTATGCTTAATTTCTAGTTGGTTCTTTATCATAGCATCGAGGGTCTCATTAGTTTTCGTGACTCTCTCCTCAAGTTTATTGACAGCTTCTAGCACATTTTTGCAAGCCCTCAAAATTGCGATTTTTAGCTCTATATCCTCCATTTCTGTCATGTTTTTTTGTCTCCGCATTTTTTATGCTTTCTTGGTGCACCCCCTAGTGGTCTTTGTGCGCAGTCTTGTTCTAGTTGAGCCTTGATTGTTGTAGTTAATACTAGAGGGATTTGACCACCAGGCCGACTGGCTGTGTGAATCAGCTGTGTCTGCCACGGAAAACTTCTGTCCTCTGGGGAGGTGCTAATCTAGCCTTTGCCTGAGGCGATCCGGCAAATGGCTCTGCGCAGGGCTTGGGCGGGGCGGGCTCAACAGGGCGGGCGGAGGGAGCGGTTATGGCTGCCCTCAGTCCCATTCCC
>NW_005369409.1:966553-972529 GCF_000412655.1 Myotis brandtii | reverse complement strand
TTTTAAAAATATTACAGGAAACACCCCTCTACACTTACCTATACATATTGACTCTTTTATTTCTTTTTAAATCATTTTTTATTTTTCAATTACAGTTGACATACAATATTATATAAGATATATAATTAGACTAGACATTATATAACTTACAAAGTGATAATCCTGATAAATCTCATACCCTTCTGACACCATACATGGATATTAAAATACTGTTGACTATATTGTCTATACAGTATTTTACATCCCCATGGCTATTCTGTAACTACCAATTTGTACTACTAAATCCCTTCACCTTTTTCACCAATTCCCCCTTCCCCGCTCCTGTCTAGCAACCACCAAAATGTTCACTATATCTGAGCTTTCTGTTCAACCACCAAAATGTTCACTATATCTGAGTCTCTTTCTGTTCTGCTTGTTTGCTTATTTTTATTTTTAGATTTAATTGTTGATAGATATGTATTTGCTGGAGACCAATTCCAGCATGTACAGCAGGGCTGCATCTGGGAATGGCTGAGGGCATTTCCCCAAACCTAAATAGGATACATTAAATTGATTTCTTGGCTGCCAGACAGCTAAAAGGCATCTTAATTTACATGTTATTGCCTCCTACTGGCCAAACACTTGAACAGCCATAGGCTAATTCCCCCATTCTGACAATGGACTCTGTACAAAACCCTGACCCTTTGAAGTGTATATTTCTGCCTCGCCTCAGGACAAGTTGTGTTAATAAAAAGCATGGGGTCCTGGGGACGGGGAGAATCTAAGACCTTAGACTTTAAGACCTTAGAACTTAGCTCCTTTAGCTAAGCTCCTCTGACCCCCAATGCCTTTCAAAATTATATTTCATCTCCGGACTCTTTATTAGTCTCTCAGCTCTTCTTATTTAACATCTACACACAGCCTTCTCCAGATTCGTGAACCCTTCTTGATGCTAGGACAAGAACCCCAACATGTATTTATTGCCTTTTATTGTTTATATTTTTTTTCATCTTTTGGTTTGGTGGTGATGAACACCTGTAGCTTCTTGTCCTGGAAGCTCTTTTGCTGTCATTTTTTCATATAGGTTTTCAATTTCTTGCTCTCTCTCTTCTCCTTCTGGCACCTTCATAATGGGAATGTTGGTACATTTGAACTTTTCCCAAAGGCTCCTTACACTATCCTCATTTGGGAGGAGGGATTATTTTTTCTTTTTGCTGTTCATGCTATAGAATGCTTAGATAGATCAGAAATTAGAGGCATCAGTGACCAAAGAAGGCAGGGATGTGTCAAGATGGTGAAAACAGAGGATTTGGTGCTTGTGTGTGAAAAATGCAGTTAGACCACTCTCAGGACCTTCATCCTGCTCAGTCAGGAAAATACCCAAGGCAATTCCTCTTAAAGGGCTGGCTCATAAACCTGCACTGTACTGCTTCCTCTGGGATCCAGGGACATATGGGGAGGAACTGGATTGTCTGGTATAAGCAGGAATTTTGGGGGTGGCTTTCTCCCAGATGGAGGTGCTCATAGGAATCATTGTTCCTGTGATGGGCCCTCCCTATCACAGAGCTGACTGGCAGCCATATCTGAGTTTCCATCAGCATGGTCCACACTGTCTGCCTTGCCCTGGTGATTCCCTGAGACCCCACCCCATCCAAATTTCAGCCCCACCCAAGCTGTTTGCAGTGGCTTTTCCATAATGGCCTGTCCTGGCTCAGGCTTCAGACTTTCCTTAAATCTCTCAAACAAGCTACAGATGGAGTCAGCATGACACAAGCCTATCATTAAGAGTCCCAAACCCTGTGCTAGCACCAGCCTGCCTGCTTCACAGCTGGGCCTCTCCTGGGCACCTCCTAGCCCAATACAAGTGAGAGACATCTGAAGAAGTTTCTGTAGCTCCTGCCAAGTGGCCCCAGGCAGTGGCTGACTTTGCACCTCCTGGGAGGCCCCTGAACCAGAGCACCCAGTGGATATCTTCAGACCATACCAGATTAAAACTCTACACATTCACAAGTGACACACTCAAGGCACAAACTCAGTGAGCACCAAAACCCCACTGAAGCAAATCTTGTTCCATAGGGGTATCTCGTGCATAGCAGCTCTTCCACTGTAGTCACAGCTGGTCCTCTCAGCCAATTGGCATGAATGTCAATTCCTCCCAGTGACACCAATAGAAATCAAGGCTTGACTAAAAGACTGTGCACACAGCCCACAGAGGGATGCACTTAGAGTGCACAGCTCAGGTGACTGGGGAGGCTGAGCCACTGGGCCCTATAGAACACCTATTATACAAGGCCACTCTACCAATTCCAGGAGACATGGCAGCTCTACCTAATATATAGAAACAAACACAAGGAAGCAGCCAAAATGCAGAGACAAAGAAACATGTCACAAATGAAAGAAATGGAAGCAAGCAAGTTCCTCAATACAGAGTTCAAAACAATGGTTATAAGGTTGCTCAAGGATTTTAATGAGAGCTTTAAAGAACTTAATGAGAGCTTCAAGTGACTTAGTTAGACTTTTAAGGATCTTAGTGAGAATTTCAAAGATGTGAAAAAGGACCAGTTAGAAATTAAGCATACACTAACTGAAATAAATAACAATTTACAGGGATTCAATAGTAGAGTAGAGGAGTCTGAGAATCAAATCAACAATCTGGATTATGAGGAAGCAAAAAACACCCAATCAGAAGAGCAAAAAGAAAAAAAGAATACAAAAATATGAAGATAGTGTAATGAGCCTCTGGGACAACTTCAAGTGTACCAATATTTGCATTATGGGGGTGCTAGAAAGAGAAAAGAGAGAGCAAGATATTGAAAACCTATTTTGAAAATTTCCCCTACCTGGTTAGAGAAATAGACTTACAAGTCTAGGAAGCAGAGAGTCCCAAACAAGAGGAACTCAAAGATGACCACACCAAGGCACATCTAATTAAAATGCCAAGGGTTAGAGACAAAGAGAGAATCTTAAAAGCAGCAAGAGAAAAACAGTTAGTTACCTACAAGGGAACACCCATATGACTGTCAGCTGATTTCTCAACAGAAACTTTGTAGGCCAGAAGGGAGTGTCAATAAATATTCAAAGTAATGAACAGCAAGGACCTATAACCAAGCTACACAGCAAAGCTGTCATTTAGAATTGAAGGTCAGATAAAGAGCTTCACAAACAAGAAATAGCTAAAGGAGTTCATCACCACCAAGCCAATGTTACATGAAATGTTGAAGAGTATTCTTGAAGATGAAGATGAAGAAGGAGAAGAAGAAGAAGAAGAAGAAGAAGAAGAAGAAGAAGAAGAAGAAGATTATGAACAATAAAGTGGCAAGAAATACATATCTATCAACAATTGAATCTAAAAACAAAATAAATGAATAAGACATCTAATGAACAAAATAAACTGATGAATAAAATAGAATCAGAGGCATGGAAACATGGAACAGACTGACAAACTTCAGAGTGGAGGGGGAGGGCTGGTAAGTGATTAACAAAAGACCTTATATGTATATATGCATTACCTATGAACACAGACAATAGGGTGGTGAAGGCCTGGGATGGGGCAGGAACTGGGTTGAGGGAGGTAATGGGGGAAAAGGGGAGACATTTTTAATGCTCTCAACAATAAAGATTTTTTAAGTAAATAAATAAAATTAGGACAGTTCTGAAAAATAAAAATAATGAGAAAAATAATCTCTTTTATATGCTAAAACAAATTATAAAGTTATAATGTTAAAACAGTGTCATGTTGGCATATGAATAGATAAATCAATGGGTGTGCATAGAAAGTCAGAAATAGACCCCAATACAAATTGTAACTTATATAATAAAGAAAGAATTTAAAATCCAAACATTAAAAAATAAAACTGCACTCACCTACTTTGACAAGAGTGTTATTTCATGAAATGGATGTGATAGCTCTTCTCTAATGCACTTAGAGATGTGTTTAAAATCACATGTAAAAAATCACATGTGATAAAGATGTTTATAAGAAAAAGAAAACTATGCATTTGGGATTGTTTGTAAAAATGAATTGTTAGAAAAACTTAAATTCCACCAATAAGAATCTAATTAAACAAAATATTCTATATTCAACTAAGTGGAATGCAGATCATTTTTAAAAGAGTTTCATATACACTGACATGAAAAGATGCATTATTAGATTTTTTAAGCATATTTCAAAATGGAATATTTATTCACTAGGCTGATATTTACTGAGAATCTACTATGTACTAGTCATTGCTCTAGGCTCTGGAAGAAAGTTGAATTTATTTATAATAGCATATATAGTATAATCTCATTTCCATAAAATTTTGAATGTATGTATATGTATGTTTACATTTGTATAAAGAGAGAGATGTCTGAAAGCCCAGCATAAACCTAATGGTCATTTTTTCTGGGTGGTAAGATTTTAGTTAATTTTTACTTTTTTATTTGAATTTTTCCTTAGTGTTTAAACTTTTAACATTAAGCATATATTTTATAATTATAAGAAACAATGAAGTTATACTCACTTGTGAAAGAAATTCCCAGTCACCATCCTTCACCCTTCACTCCCAGTTATTGTCCTTGAAAAATGTCAAATCTCTAAGAAAGAACAGCTAAGCTATCATCACCCTTCAATACCCCTTTGTGAACTTCTTTGTTATCCTTTTGAGGGAGTCGTTGGCTAAGGGAAAATATTCCGAAAAGTTAAAGTAGGATTCTTGGATATGGGGAGACAATCACTGAAATGGATCTGTTGACTATAGTTTTCTGAGGGAAGTTGGAAAAAGCAACTACATCTAAATCTGAGGGAAGGGAAAGTTCCACACAATGCCAGAGAGATTTCAGACTTCTCTAGCCTTCTTGGCCCTTCACAGCATCCTAGGGAGAGCTGTACTCTGTAGTCTGCCATGAGCCCTCTGGCATAAAGAAAGATCATAGGGAAGAGGAAAGTTCTCATATGTGTAAATAATTGTCCTTCTTCTTTTTTCCTCCCTATATATAGACTCAGTAGACTTTTGGCATTCTCCAGAGAGTACATGGGAGCCAGCCCCTCGTTGCTGACAATTCCCATTAGCATGCCTTCATTGCAGCTTTTTTTTATTGCATTTATCAAATTCCTTTTTCCAACAACATTCCCCAGCCCACTAACTAAATTTTGTATTGAAGAGCATCTGGTAGCTCTCATGCTTCTTATTTAGTATGCAGATTCCCTGAAAATGGCAAGGTAGGGTACTCCTTAACTGAGGCTATACTCCCATTCCATTTACCAGAATCTATCACAAGTTCTGTTGCATTTAATTAACAGACAGATATTTACTTAGAAGTATAGCATACCAATTAAGGGTTTAGTTTACAGTCCTGGAAGACTTACAGATATGTATATAATAAACAATACCAACCATGAGGAATTAAATGATATAATAAAGCACATCAAAGAGCTAAGAGATTAAAAAGTACCATTCAATTTGATTGGAAGGTCATGGCCAACTCCATACAGAAAGTGGCATAGGAGCTAAGACATGAAGGATGAGTTTGATTTCAGGAGACAGAAATGATGAGAAGAATTAATCCAGGAGGAGAGAACAGTATGAGTAAGGGCATGAAGGCAGAGAAGTAAGTGAAGTATTGAGCTAAGAGTGAGTAATCAACTGTAACTAAAAAAGAGGTCACTGTAGCCCTGGCTCACAATGCTCACTAAATATTGAATAACATGTAGTATACCTGGAGAAATGTAATGAAATTACATCATAAAAAAGTGGCAGGGGCCATATTGTGAGAGCCCTTGAATTCCAGGCTATGGATTTTAGATTTAATTATTTAGGAACTAGAGGCCCAGTGCACAATATTCGTGCACAGGGGACTGGGGGGTGTCCCTCAGCCCAGCCTGCACCCTCTCCAATCTGGGACCCCTCGAGGGATGTCCAACTGCCCGGTGGGATCGGGCCTAAACGGGCAGTTGGACATCCCTCTCACAATCCAGGACTGCTGGCTCCCAACCACTCGCTGCCTGCCAGCCTGATC
>NW_005369409.1:961812-966171 GCF_000412655.1 Myotis brandtii | reverse complement strand
CTACCCTGAAGACCTGGTTGCCCCCAACTGTCCTCCCCTGCTGGCCTGGTCGCCCCCAACTGCCCTCCCCTGCAGGCCTGGTCACCTCCAACTGCCCTCCCCTGCCGGCCTGGTCACCCCTAACTGCCCTCCCTGCTGGCCTGGTCACCCCTAACTGCCCTTCCCTGCTGGCCTGGTCGCCCCCAACCGCCCTCCCCTGCAGGACTGATTGCCCCCAACTGCCCTCCCCTGCTGGCCTGATCACCCACAACTGCCCTCCCCTGCCGGCCATCTTGTGGCAGCCATCTTGTGACCACATGGAGGCGGCCATCTTTGACCACATGGGGTCAGCCACCTTGTGTGTT
Organism: Myotis brandtii; assembly: GCF_000412655.1. Classification (NCBI taxonomy): domain Eukaryota; kingdom Metazoa; phylum Chordata; class Mammalia; order Chiroptera; family Vespertilionidae; genus Myotis; species Myotis brandtii. The sequence goes on along the minus strand of NW_005369409.1, from coordinate 965,827 downwards.
GGAGTGATGGTCAATTTGCATATTACCTCTTTATTATACAGGATTATCAAGGGAGAGGAGTGGCAGTATCTAGCTTTTTTTTCTTGAAATATTAATTTTTATTGCAGTATCTAACCTTTGACTTAAAAAGACAATTCCAGCATTTGTAATGAAGGTAGAGTAAAAAAATGAGACTGGTACAGAAGGAAGACCACTTAAGAGGCTACTTCAGTAGTCTAAGTGAAAGACAACAAAGGCCTGGACTAAGGTATTTACAATGAGGATAAAAAATAGGGATATAAATTTGAGTCTTCAATATATAGACGATGAGTTTATGTAACTAGAAAAAAATATAGACTGAAAAGAGAAGGTAATCAAAAATTAACCCCCAGGTAAGACTATGTTAATTAGCTTAATTGTGGTAATCATTTCACAATATATACATATATCAAATATCACATTGTGTACCTCAAATATATACAATTTCTATTTATCAATCATACCTCAATAAATCTGGACAGGAAGAGATGGAACAGTAGGAGAACCAGTAGAATACAGTGCCCTGAAAATCAAGGATAGAAAGTCTCTCAAAGTCTACAGTACCCTAGAGCTAGCACACCTTTGCTCGGCACACCAAAAAATTAGCCTGTGATTGTAGCCGCTTGTTTTTAGCAGCCATACCATTATTTAGGCTTATAGTGAGTTTGGTGTCATTTACATCTCCCAAGTGTTACCTGCAAGAATTGTAATCCAGTCATATCTCTCTGTCCTAGATGTTTACAGTCACAAAAGCAAGACTTATTTTGTTCCTACATAATGACATTGTGTTTGTTTTGACTTGTTATTCCAGCCTGGCCAAGAATTTTTACATTCAACATTTTAGCTCTTTCTCCCAGCTTTCTGTCATCTGCAATTTGATCAGCTCACTACCTATGTCTTCATCCATAGCACTGATTAAAATCTTGACCAGAAGAGGACCAAGTTTAAAAAAAAAAAAAGTAAAGGAGCAAGTTCGATGTGGCTCTAGCGATTTCCATTAGGCTGACATAAAACATTAATCAACCATTGGGGAGTTCAAATTATGAATCTTGTACTGTTTCAGCACCCAGCCTACATTTCTGCATTCTGTTTACTAAGAGATCACAGAGAAAATTTACTGAAGGCAATATACACCATTACTAAAGAGTTCTCTTTGTTAAGAAGTCTAGTAAACACAATTAGAGAAGAAATTGATGCCCTTTTGGTGTTTTGTTTTTTACTTTTTTCATTTTTATTGAATTTATTGGGGTGACACTGGTTAACAAAAGTATACAGTTTCAGGTGCACACTTTTTCACCACATAATATGTATACTGTATTATGTGTTCACTACACCAAGTCAAGTCTTCATCCATCACCATTTATGCCCCCTATACCCTCCTCAACCTTCTTCCCTTGCTCTCCCCCCGCCCCTGCAATCACCACATAGTTGTCTGTGTCCATGAGTTTTTTCTATTTATTGCTCACTCCCTCCACCACCACCCAGCCCCTCACCCCAACAGCTGTCAGCCTGTTCTCTATGAGTCTTTTCCACGCCCTTTTGTAGACTACCTCCTAGTGATCACTTCTTTTTCTGGATGCTCACAAGGCATCAGCTTACTAATCAATTCTAAAATGTTGATGAGCATTGAAATCTAGTTTTTAGTCTCTACTTTCTAGAATCTGACTCCAGTCTTGTGGTACTCCCTCCTCAAAGAGCATTTAAATGAGTACTACAGATAATATCTGCAAATTTTTTTTATCTCCATAGTACGGAATGTTGGTGTTGTTATAAATGTGAGGAGAGGTCATGGTGGTTTTGAATAGGGAATAGGTGACATAAGTTTATTTACGTGCTGCCTAGAACTAGATTAGATTGTCAATCCAGGGGAAGACTCCAAAGCTGAAAGAGGCTGCATAAAGTCCTTTTGAAATTTCATTAATGTCTTTAATTTTCCATCATGTAAGACCACACACTTCCCACTTCTGTTTTTATTCACTCTTTTCCTTTCTGCTTGGGACATCCTTTTCCCATTCCCACTACCTTCTTACCTATGAGCAAATTTGGTCCGTCTTTAAGTTCCAGTTCTAATATCACCTTTTACCAAGAATACTTCTGGATTTCCCCAGCATCTGAATTCCTATATTGTTTCTCTGTGGCTTCCTCAGGCACTAAACACTTTCTACCTTAGACTATACTCTTTTGAGAAGTACCATGGTAAAGTGAATAGACACACCAAAGGCTATTCTAAAATGAGATGCTTTCACTGTATCCTACAATCTGATATTACAAGGCACGTCAGAATATATTTGAGTCCCTGAGAGTGCTATTAAGGAGCAATCAAGATGCTCTCAACACCCTAGTTGGTTTGGCTCAGTGGATAGAGCGTCGGCCTGTGAACTGAAGGGTCCCAGGTTTGATTCCGGTCAAGGGCACATGCCCGGGTTGTGGGCTGGATCTCAAGTAGAGGGCGTACAGGAGGCAGCCAATCAATGATTCTCTCTCATCACTGAAGTTTCTCTCTCTTCCTTCCTCTCTGAAATCAATAAAAATATATTTTTTAAAAAGATGATCTCAACGATGAACCTTTCTTCTTATTATTTAGCCCCATTATTACTAGGCTGTTTCATTAGCTAGGTTGTGCCCCCCCCCCACCTTTTACCTCCCACACTAAATGTATCAATACATCTGGAACAAAGGTAACACTACAACAAAATTTTTGTTTTCAGTGCACCCATCTGATGATACAGGCCCCAAACATGAGCTTCAAAGCCCCTTTCCATCATATGTAGGCCTTCTTGTTGGAATTGGAGCTAAAATGTCTGATCACAGGGTATCATTCAGTTGTGGCTCAAATGAAACTGCCCAGATATGTCCAAAAGCATACGTTTCTTAAAGAATAATTACTATACTTCCTTAAATTCTAAAGGAAAATTCCAGTATAAATGAAAAAATCTGAAACCCTATTGTATCAGTTATGATTTTGGTCATCTTCATGTAATAGAAACCTAGGACCAGTGATAAACAAGAAGGGAGTTTAGTTTCTCATGAAGCCAGAAGTCTGATGACATGCAGTCCAAGGCACATACAACAGTTCTATAACATCCCATGTTACAAGATAGCTGCTACAGCTGTAGATATCACATGTGCATTCCAGGCAGAAAGGAAAGAGAAAAGACCAAATGGAGCAAAACAGTCAGATATGTCAGGAAAACACTCACTTTCTGGAAGATCCATCCTGTAAACATTCATTGACATCTCATTGGCCAACATCTCATTGGCATGATTAACTTCAGCTGCAAAGGTTCTCAGAAATCAAAAATTTTGAGAGACAAAAATCACATAATCATATTAATTGATGCAGAAAAAGCATTTGACAAAATCCAACACCCTTTCTTGATAAAAACTCTCAGCAAAGTGGGAATAGAGGGATCCTACCTCAACATAATAAAAGCCTTATATGACAAACTTACAGCCAACATCCTACTCAATGGGCAAAAACTAAACTCATTTCCCCTAAGAACAGGAACAAGACAGGGATGCCCACTTTCACCACTCCTGTTCTATATAGTACTGGAAGTGCTAGCCATAGCGATCAGACAACAAGAAAAAATAAAAGGCATCCAAAATGGAAAAGAAGAAGTAAAACTGTCCTTATTCTCAGATGACATGATACTGTACATAGAAAACCCTAAAGACTCCATCAAAAAACTACTAGACCTAATAAATGAATTTGGGAATGTAGCAGGATACAAAATTAACACCAAGAAATCTATGGCCTTTTTATAAACCAATAATTAACTCACAAAAAGAGAAACTAAAAAACAATCCCAATTGCAACAAAAAATAAAGATACCTAGGAATAATCTTAACTAAAGAGGTAAAAGACCTGTACTCAGAAAACTACAGGACAATGAAAAGAGACAGAGGAAGATATAAACAAATGGAAGAACATATCATTTTCACGGATTGGTAGAATCAACATCATTAAAATGTCCATACTACCCAAAGCAATCTA
>NW_005369409.1:950428-960263 GCF_000412655.1 Myotis brandtii | reverse complement strand
TTTAACTGGGCATATCACGGCACCAAATAAAATCAGTGTGTGTTGTTTAGTACAGAAGAAATTAAGGAATTAAGAAATTACCTATTAAATAGGTAATTATCAGTGTTTGCCACTTATACAGAGATAAAGAGATCAAAACTATAAAATGTATAACAGTCATTTGAGTACATGGCTTATCTCCCTTTCTAGGCTGTACTTTCCCTAATGTCAGTGCCTGAATCTTCATTTCTCCATTCCACAAAGTGAGTATAGAACATTTATTCCACACTCATGTTTTTACTAGAAAATGTATAGGGATTTAACATGTATTATTTCATCTAAAGTCCCCCCAACAACCCTAGAAGGTAGATAATGTTACTCTTCATATTTAATAAATGATGAAATGAAGGCTCAGAGAGTTGGGATGATTTGTCTGAGATCACATCTATAGCAAGTAGTCTAGGTAGAATTTGAACTTTCAGATGATAAAGGCTGTGTTCTTCCACTATATCAAAGTACCTGATATAAGCATGGCAATAACTGTTTCTTAATCAATCAATCACAATGATCACACCAAACTCCCTTTTTACACTGTCACCTACTTCAAAGGATCATATGCCTTCAAATTTGGGGATACTCTTCACACAGCCTCTTGTGGCTGTATGCACACTGCTCTCCTGCCCACCTTTCTGCCTCACCAGGGATTTGTCTCCAGAGCAGTAGAGGCTTTTGCAGCTTAATATAGGTCAACTCCAGGTACCAGACAATTTCTGTTATTATGGTGCAAAACATTGTTTCAAGGACAACAGGCAAAAGCCTGCTTAAAGCAAAGAAATGAGAGAACTATTTATTGAGGTATGCCCAAGGTTGACCATGTTGGCTCCTGGGAGGAGTGTCCCATTCACATCAGTCCAGTGCTAAGTAAGGGCAGGGAGGGGAGAATACAGGACTGGCACTCAGGAGACTTATGTCCTAGCCCAGGTTTTGTCATTGATACATTGCATGACCTTAGACAAGTCACTGACCAGTTCTCATTCTCAGTGTTTACTGTCTGTAGAACAAGGGGCTTAGGATAAATAAGGTTGCTTTGAGTACATATATCTGTATATCTATAACCTAGAATTAAAAGGATGCTGGTAAGACTCGTATGCATGGACAGATGCATGAAAGCATGCACACACACACAAACACACACACACACACAGTATTGAATAAGCCCTATCATTTGTGTAAGTACTAGCCATTTTCATAAAGGCCAAATTTAGTACTTTCTCTCTGCTTGCCAAAGCTAAGCCATGTGATCATTTTTCTTGTAATCTACATTCACTCACAAGAAGAATGTTGTTTTTCATGATGTCACCCAAATTATATTCACTAAAGTGAGTGAGACTGGAAGTTGGGTCTGAGGAGTCTGCTTAATTGCATTATTTCAGTATATTAAGTTATCTCAGGTGCTCAAGTCTGACTGTGATGAGAAGAAAATCTGCCAGTGTTTGGGTTTTATTCACCAGCATTGAAGGTGGTCTTAGAGCTTGAGCAAAGAGGTAGATTTTTTAAATGCTCACATTCTTCCTATTAAGCTTTCAAGCCTATTTTTCCATTGCCTTGATCCTTAGCAAAGGCTCCAGCACTCACCTGGGCCTAAATCTTACTGGGTTAACCCAGGTGGTTTTCCTTAGCCCTATGAGTACCCCAGCTTTTCTAACAGTTTCCTCATCTTGCTTCCCACCCTTCAAAAGACAAATGAAGACTGAAATACTTTAGTGCCATTCACGGAACTTTGTTTCCCTCTGAGGAGCTGGCCTCATGGTTCTAACACATGTAGAAGACCGGCATGTACACTGATGAAGGCAATCAGTGGAATTTAAGAAGACTGGCTTCTGGTCCAAATTCTGCCATCATGTATGTGGCCTTGAGAAAGTCATTTCTATTATTTTGGTTTTTAAAATTAATCTGGTTCTGACTGGTGTTTCTCAGTGGTTAGAGCATCAGCCTGTGCACCAAAGGGTGGTGGGTTTGATTCTCAGTCAAGGGCATGTACCTAGGCTGCAGGTTCAATCTCTGGCCCTGGTCGGGGTGTGTGCGGGAGGCAACCAATTGATACGTTTCTCTCACATTAATGTTCCCCTCTCCTCCATCCACTCTCTCTAAAAATCTTTGGGAAAAGATCCTAGGGTGAGTTTTACCAAAAAGAAAATTCATGTGCAAAATCACAGGATTGAACTAGGCAAAGTCTAAAAACTCCTTTGGTGCTAATAATCAAGATTTGCCCACATAAATACATCCATGTTAGAATACATTCTCCCAGAAGTTGGGGCTATAAGTCATCTTTAGTACCTTGAGGTCACACAACTCCAAGGGGTACCATTTACATTGTGGTAAATACCACTCACCTGAAGGCCAGAGATCATCTGGCCTCATGTTTAAGAGAACATGACAAAGGCTTTTTGAGTATGATACCTGCCATGGTATATGTATGTCTTGGGCTAGGCATGCTGCTTAAAAGCCTTTTTCCCCACTAACCCTTGGCACAGAAGTCCCCCACTCCAAAACCTTAAGTTTCCTCTTCACTGAGAAACCACCTATCTGTTTTGATATCTTTCAAAAAAAATGTAGAGCCCATAGTGAATGGCATCTATGGTCAAAGGAAGGAGAGCTAGCATTATATAAAAGATAAAATTTGGTTGAAGATAAAACATCTAAAGGTAGCATCTTTTGTTATTTTAGAGAGGAAGAGAAGGAGAGGGAGAGAGAGAGAGAGAGAGAGAGAGAGAGAGAGAGAGAGAGAGAGAGATTCCTCCTGCAACCCAATTGGAGATCCAACCTGAAACCTGGGTATGTGCCCTGACCATGAATCAAACCCACCATTTCTTGGTATACAGGAAGATGAACAGAGCCACATCAGCCAGGGCTTAAGGCAGCATCTTGGCCTGAATAAGATCAGTAGGATTTTTCTCTCTAGCACAAAAGCCCAAGTACCTATGGGAGAAGGAGGTCACAGAAAGGTAAGGTTTTGATGTTTTAAGCTAAGTGGAAGATTCCACAAATTTCATTGGCCAAACCAAGAGTGCACCATCTATACCCAGCCAGGGGATGTATCAGAGGGTCATGAGATATTTCCCCAAGGGTATCTTTAGCAGAGGTGAGTAGCTTACACATCTCCCAGTGGAATGATCTAAGTTCTATTGAAATATCATATATGAGTATAAGTAGGAGAGGACCTGTGTACACATCTACATCCATTTACAAGAGGTTCCAGAGAACAATAGCTCTACTACATGTTCTCTACATGCACATTGTCTCTGACTTTGCCGACCAGATTAACTGGCCTTTCTACCCATATTTTTATACCCTTGAGCATTTTCCCTCACTGGACTCAGTTTCTCAGTATGTCAGTGAGGGAGATGGAATGCAATCATAGCTTTGAAACTGTTCTGTGGAGCCCTAGGTTCAGACTCAAGGGCATGGCTTGAGTACATGCATCAAAGGCTACCTTATGAATGAGAAAGGCAAAGAGAGGCCAAGAGAGCAGATATCCTGAAACACCCTCCCCCCCCCCAAAAAAAACACATTTCAAGAAAGCAATTCAGTTTTTATCTGTTTTACATATTGGGCTTCCACAAAAGATTCCACTGGGGGGCGATGTTCCAATGTGAAAAACAGTTGGAAAGCTATTGGTTTGCATGATTCCTAAGTGTCCTACAAATACTAATGTTCTATATGTCTATAAAGAAAGAGTCATAAATTGAGAAGGACTATTCTTTTCTTGGGAGAGTGATATTCTTTTGGCAAGAAATTATACTGAAAACCTCAAGAAGTAGCAAACAATCATCTTTCACTGAGCTATTTGAATAGATCTTTGGTTGAATTTTGTTTCCCAGTCAGAACAGGAGGTGAAAATCTTCTGTGCTTTAATTACCTTACTGTGGGTGAAATTCCAACTGAAAGAAAACTGATTTAGCTTGAAAGGAGCCAGGATGTATGGGTAAAAGGGCCCCCTAAGTTTCAGGTGGAGCTCTGTTCAAGAAAGTTCAATGGTGATGAGCATCACCCTCATCTGAATTTTCCAGGGTAATTGGTTAATATGCCTACATTTAACTAGTCTATCATTTTAGGAAAATTTTAGATACTTGTTTTAAGAGGGAGAAACTACATTTTAGCACCATCTGCTGGTGTTAAGCTCGTTCTAGAAACCAAATGCCAACTGCCTACCTTACTTGCAAACTGTGCATCTTCTATCACTAATTAGTCAAGGTGACTTGCCTGTTTCAGTCATGTGGTCACTTTGAATGATTCACTTATAAAGAGGAAATTTGTCATAAAATACAGGTTCCATAGGAGTCTAGAACTATTGACTTCCACCAAAAGCCTGCCTACTAGAATTTGAGGAGCCCCAAAATAGAATTTCCTATTCCTAATTTCCCCACTGCTTGTCAACCCTAATATTCTTACATCTGTGTTATTTTATATCTTAAAGCCTCTTTGGTAACCTAAAGCCCTATGTGAAAATACAAGTAGAAATAGCAGCTAACACTTCGTAAGGAATTAATTGGATACATATTAAGAGTCACCCTCCATAGGGCTATGACTAGGATTTGCTTTGGACAACCCCACTTTATACCTATTATCCTGATATGATTATTTAATAGCATTTACTCTCAATTTACTTTCAAATGTGTCCCATTTTTTAAAATGCATCTCAACTATTTAATATTAGAAAAACTTAAACATTATAGAGATGCTACAGAAAATGGCAGTGAAATAGGCAAACCTGTTCTGAACCTCATCCCAGGGCCAGACTGGAAATACAACTAAATTGGAAAACATTCACCAGGAATTACCAACTAAGGTCCAGCTGAGGAGGAGACATATCAAGGAAGGACAGAAAACACCTTGAGACTGGTAGTAAGGGTGAGGTCACAAGAGGAATGGACCCAGCTCCTAGGGGCAGCAGGCCAGTGGACTGAGAGGGAGGTAGAAACTCCCACGTATGGGAGATTGTGTTCCCTCAGAAGAGAGAGGCCTAGAAATTAAGCTGGGCTCCACAGCCCCAAGCACCAGAGCTGTAACCTGCAGCCCCTGTAACACCCAGCTGTGAAAGGCTGCAGGGATGCTGGCCACAGTGGAGCCTTGAGCCCATAGACCAGAGCCAGTTGGAGAGAAAGCAGCAGTTTTATGGGTTTTTGTTTTTCTTTTTTTTTTTCTTTTTCGTGTGTGTGTGTGTGTGTGTGTGTGTGTGTGTTTCTCTAAACCCAGAGCCCTGGAATTTTCATCTGCAACTATTCACCAGAGGCTTTGGTGAAGGGAGGGGGGCATGGAATCCACTCGAGGTGCCTGGGGAGAGGCTGGGGTGGGAAATATTTCAGGGAGAATTCATAAAACAGCAGCCAAGAGCATTTGGTCATAGGTTCCCAAACCAAAATGGTCATTTTTCCTGAGGAGCTAGCTGCTCCCAGCAGCCAGAGTGAAAGTAAAGAAAAAATAAAAAAAACCTGCCCTAGGTGATGCAGCCCGCCTCCACCCTCAGGTGCCCTGCCTGCCACACCCTGCATTTTGAGCTTTTCAGATGAAACAAAAGCAGAGGCCAAGCTATGGGTTTGAACAGTTTCAAGGAGCCCTCAGTGACTGGATTGGGGGAGGGACCGCCCGCCCCAATATCCTGGGAATCGAACTATTATTTTCCCTGCACGGGAGAACTGATAGAAACTCCAAGTTTCCGTCTGACCCCATTGGTCTCCATATAAGGATCTCTGTCCAGCCAAGGGCAGAGTAATATTTTGGGCCACTCGCAGAGGAATAGCTCTGGGACAGGAAACACAACCACCATATTCCCTGAAAGCCAAAAAGCACTTCCCCTGCCTAAAGCCCTTTCAGAAACAGACTATTGAGTGATTAAGATTGACAGCTGGCTAGCAGGCAAAGGCAGAGAGAGGGGGAGCCTGGGGAACCAAGGGAAGTTTGCTGACCTGGCCTGGGCCCCGTGCTGCTAACAAACCTACTTTAAAGGGAAGATTGGCCCCTCCTGCTTGAAACCAAGGCCTGTGGAGACCAACACAAGCAGTGGATTGGTAGATCACTTGGAAATTCAAGCAGGTTTCTGAAAGCCAAAAGACAGTTCCAGGCAGTGGTTGGCACCTAAGTACCTAATAGGAAGCCCAGAATTGGCAGATGAACAGAAGAGTGGGATCCAAAGCGAGCTCCCATGGGACATTAAACTCAGCTGGAATGAATGCCACTTCACTTTTTTTTCTTTTCTCTTTTTCCCTCCCCTTTTTCTTCTTTTCTTTTTTTAGAGTTTTTCTCTTTCCTTAATTTTTTCCATTTTTAAATTTATCTTTTTTATCTGTCTGCTTTTTTAAGTTATTATTCTAGTCTGTTGTTTCATTCATATATCTAATTTTCATCTTTCCTTTTCTTACTCAATTTTTTTTCTTTTATTCACTACTTAATTTTTTTCTCTCTTTTCTTTATCTTTTCTCTTTCTCCTACTTTTTCATTTTTTTCTTTTAATTATTTTAGATCTATCTTCTTTCTCCTCTATTATCCTTTTCAATTTTTTTCTTGTCTTTTCTTTTCTTTTCCTTCCCCTATTCCTCTAATTCTGTATTCTTATTTTCTTTATTTCAGCTATACATCTACATATTCAACCCCCATTGTTGTTTTTTGTTTGTTCTTTTTTGTTTTGTTTTCTCCTCAGTTTTTTCTTTCTATCATTCTTGCTCTCTTTTCTCTTTCCTAATTGTTGTTTCTCTAGTGGCTACTTTTGTTGGTGCTGTAGGGTACTTGTGTACATTTTTTGTTTTGTTTCCAATGTTTCGTGTTTTGTTTTGTTGTATTTTGTTCTGTTCCATCAGCACCTCCACAACAGCTTGCACTACATGGTTGGGGGTGAACCACATAGTCAGCCAGCCTAAGAGGAGACTCCATCCATGAATGGGACAATCACATTCAAGACCCAACTACAATAGAAAAACCCAAATAACTCAAGTAAAGGGCTCTCCCAGAGCACCCATCTCAGGATATCTAAGATACTGCACCACTGGGCCCCACTAAACACCTACTACATAATACCACCCCCAAAAAATCTGGGAAGCATAGGAGTTTGATCTAATACATAGTAACAAATAAAAATGGACAGAAAAAATGGGGAGACAAAGAAACAAACTCCAAATGAAAGAAAAGGAGGAATCGCCAGAAATGGAACTAAATGAAATGGAGATAAGCAATTTGGCAGGTAAAAAATTCAGAGTAATGGTAATAAAGATGTTCAAACAATTCAGTTAGAACTACAAGCAACTCACCCTAACTGGTTTGGCTCAGTGGATAGAGTGTTGGCCTGCGGACTGAAGGGTCCCAGGTTCGATTCCAGTCAAGGGCATATACCTTGGTTGCAGGCACATCCCCAGTAGGGAGTGTGCAGGAGGCAGCTAAATTGATGTTTCTCTCTCATCAACGTTTCTAACTCTCTATCTCTCTCCCTTTCTCTCTGTAAAAAAATCAATAAAATATATTTTTTTAAAAAAGAACTACAAGCAACTCAATAAGATTTATAAGGAAATTAATGAGAATATTAAGAGACTTAATGACAGGTACACCAACATGAAAAGAGAGGTTGAAATAATGAATAAGAATCAATTGGAAATGAGGAACAACATAGCTCAAATAAAAAACACCCTGGAAGGATTCAACAGTAGACTAGAAGAAGCTGAGGACCAAATCAGTAAATTAGAAGACAAGGTAGAAAAAACACCCATTCAGAGAAGCAAATGGAAAAAAAAATTAAAAAGCAGGAGGAGAGTTTAAGGGAGCTTTGAGACAACATAAAATGTAACAACATTCACATTATAGGGGTGTCAGAAGGAGAAGAATCCAAGCAAGGAATAGAAAACCTGTTTGAAGAAATAATGGTAGAAAATTTCCCTAACCTGGTGAAGGAAGAAGTCACTCGAGTCCAGGAAACACAGAAATTCCCAGCCAAGATGAACCCCAAAAGACCCACCCACTCCTAGGGCAGTCTCTTAAATTTCCTGAGATGGGTGCTCTAGGAGAGCCCCTTACTTGAGGCACATAATAATTAAAATGGCAAACATTAAAGACAAAGAAAGAATCTTAAAGGCTGTAAGAGAGAAATAAAAAGTTACATACAAGGGAGCTCCCATTATAATGTCAGTGACTTCTCAATAGAAAACTTCATGCCAGAAGGGAATGGCATGAAGTATACAAAGTAATGAAAACTAAGGGACTGAACCCAAGACTATTCTATCCTGCAGGGCTATCATTCAAAATTGAAGGTGAAAATTTAGAGCTTCATAGACAAAAAGAGGCTAAAAGAGTTTAGTACCACCTAAACAGCACTGCAAGTAATGCTAACGGGATCATTGTAAGAAGAAGAAATAAAGATAAAGAGAAGAACACAGGCATAAAGAATAAGAGTGGCAATAAATAAGTACCTATAAATAATAACCTTAAATGTAAATGGCTTAAATGCTTCAATAAAAGACACAGGGTAGCTGAATGGATACAACAACATGACCCAAATATATGCTGTCTACAAGAGACCAACCTCAGAACAAAGGGCTACGTGAAATAAGCAAATCAGAGAAAGACAAGTATCACATGATCTCACTCATAGGTTGAAGCTAATGAACAAAATAATCTGATGAATCAATACAATGCTAATAATCTGAAAAGTACATAGAAGCATAGAACAGACTGCCAAATCTCAGAGGGAAGGCGAGATTGAAGGGTAGGTGAGAAGGGATCAACCAAAGAATTTGTATGCATATATGCATAATACATGGACACAGAAAATAGCTGGTGAAGGCCTGGGGTGGGGGGTGGGGACAGACTAGAAGAGGTCAATGGGGTAGAAACAGGGGACATATGTAATACTATCAACAATAAAGATTAAAAATTAATAATAATAAGTAAGTAAATAAATAAAAGCTGTTAGTGTCAACTTTATTATATCTCAATGACTATAACATAACTGAATTTATTTGTTCAACACAAATGACTCTCTGCTAGACTTTGGTCCCTCCTTAGGAAATTAGACTTTTCAAGGTAAAAGCAACAAGGTAACATTTTTAAACATCACTCAATATGTTTTACCTTCTTTTTAAAAAAAATATGTTTATTTTTAGAGAGAGAGGAAAGGAGAGGAAGAGAGAAAGAAACATCAGCTGTCTCCTGCATGCCTCCTACTGGGTATTGAACCCACAACCCAGGCATGTGTCCTAACCTGGAATTGAACCAATGACCTCTTGGTTACTGAGTTGCACTTAATCACTGAGCCATACCGGCCAGGCAGGTTTTACCTTCTTGGTTATTAATGGTGTGGACATAGATTAAGGTTTCTCAATGTAAGCAGTATTGACATTTTAGCATGGGTGGGGGAGTATTCTGTGCACTATAGGACATTTAGCAGCATCCCTGGCCTCTACCCACTAGATTCCAATAGCTTCAACCCCTAGATGTGACTATCAAATGGTCCCTAGAGGACAACTTCAACCCCATTTAAGTACTAGACCTTCTGTGCTGAAGCCTGGACCCAAGAGATTATAACTTCTTCTGGAGAAGAAGAAGAACAAGTAGTGCTGAAAACAAAAGTCATTGCTCATATGTCCCCTTTTTTCTTCCATTGACCCTCATAGCCCACCCTCTATGTAATTCTTTTAATAATAAAGATTTTATTTTTTTTTAAAAAAAGTCATTGCTTAGTTTTAAGTTTCTAACGAGGCTTTTGAAAGTCCATATGGAGACAATGATCTTGAAACTCAGCTTTTTTTTTTTAGGAGTGCATATATCTTTTTTTAAAATTCTTTATTAGTTAAGGTATTACAAATGTGTCCTTATC